>NW_013667590.1:19079-30444 GCF_000517525.1 Limulus polyphemus
CACACATCTATGCATCGACAAAAGCAAACGAAAGGTCGAGGTCAAATGTTATACATCTATGCATCGACAAAAGCAAACGAAAGGTCGAGGTCAAATGTAACACATATATGTATTGACAAAAGCAAACGAAAGTCGAGGTCAACTGTAACACATCTATGCATCGACAAAAACAAACGAAAGGTCGAGGTCAAATGTTATACATCTATACATTAGTAAATCAGAAATACGTAACACGAACAGTTGAACAGTTACATACTTGAAAACTATGAACGTTTACCATCTAGCCAGGCAGTTTATCGGAAGGTCCAAGGTTCGAGTCGCGATATACTGATACACGTCATATTCATTTTGAACTATGGGGCGTTGTAGCTGTGACAGGCGATCGCGCTATTTGATCAACAGTAATCGTGTAGGCGTCGGGTGCTAGAAACCGTTTGGCCTCCCTGTGACCAGTAATTGTAAATTATGCCTAATCCTTGGGGTTTCTAATCTGATCGTTTCGCCACCGAGTTGCATAAAGTGTTGTTAACGTTGAATTTTTTTTTTCGATAAACATCAAATATCACCTCTTCTACACACGATAAAAGCTAAGTCTTGTTTACTGACACGGCGCATTAGTAATTACGTTAAAAAGAGGTCATATATATATACTGACACAAAAATAACCAATAACTCAGTTTAAATGTACTTATACCGCTGATATTTTCCAGGTTCTAAATCCATTAAGAATATTGACGTAGTTTTTTTTTAGGGGGGGGGGATAGTCCAGATCGTGGAAACATTGTTTAGGGCCTTATGTACAGATCGGCTCCAGATGGACTACACTAGTAGATTGAAAAGTTAATAACAGTCACTCGTGCAGTTTGTTTTTTTATCATGCTTCGCGTCATCCTTCCTACAAGTTGTTCCAATAAAAAGTGTACTCTTATTTGTTTCGTACTGCTTGCAAATACTGAGACAGCCACCTTAGGATAATTTATTTGCTTGTTATGAAGCACAAAGCTACACGATGGGCTATCTGTGATGTGCCCACTAGCCCTCAGACTTGCCGCTAAGCCACCGTGAAGGGAATTAACTGTGTGATTCGTTTGTTTGTCTGTTTCTTATTAAGTACAAAGCTACACAAAGGGCTATCTGTAATGTGCCCACCGTGAGTATCGAAACCCAATTTTTAACGTTATAAGCTCCCAGACTTACCGCTGAGCCGGAGGGGGTTGTGGGTAAATGTGTGAATAGAGGTATGGAGTTTTAAATAGAAAGCATATAAACGTAGCGGTTTAAGAGGTATTTAAATACGTATAGATTTAAAAATTGATAACAAAAACGACGTATTATATATATTACAGTCTGTTTAATACGGTAATCCGTTTGTTATGTGTAAGTGGCTTTGATAATTTACAAGTTACTTTCAATTCTAGTTGATATATCAAACCTATTTCTGATCAGAAATTATTAACGACAAACCAATAGTTTTGACCTTTAAATGTGAAGGTCATCAAAAACAAAATTTAGACAGACTTCTTGACCTATACACGGTTGTTTGAGATCTGAGCACTCCAGTGACACAGCGGTACGTCTGC
Organism: Limulus polyphemus; assembly: GCF_000517525.1. Classification (NCBI taxonomy): domain Eukaryota; kingdom Metazoa; phylum Arthropoda; class Merostomata; order Xiphosura; family Limulidae; genus Limulus; species Limulus polyphemus. The sequence continues at coordinate 20,660 of NW_013667590.1, forward strand.
TGACTTACAACGCTAGAAACCGGGTTTCGATACCCGTGGTGGGCAGAGCATAGTAGCACACCTTTCGGAGCTGTTTAAGTCACTCTTCGTTAGGGGGCCTACAATTTGTCACACCGTTCTGGTTTTGCAAGTCATCTGAGCTGTTTGTTTGTTTGAAGTTAAGCACAAAGCTACACAATGGTCTATCTGTGCTCTGCCCACCACGGGTATCGAAACCCGGATTCTAGCATTGTAAGTCGGCAGACATACTGCTGTGCCACTGGGAGGGGTAGCTGTTTTGGATAAGTCAACAATTTAGTTCTGGAAAGCTGTGTTCTCATAGTTCATGGAGCCCCTCTTGCATGCATTTAATGGCTATGTCAACATTCTGTCACAGAAAGAGTTATGCTGTGGATAAGGACAGTTTTCATATGAAAATTGCTTTTTTATTTTGTGAGCAAATTTGTTTTCCTTGAGATAACTTTCAGTGATTTCTATTTTTTCTGCAAGTACCTCCAATATATCTTCAAAGCGTTATTCAGTACGAAACTGTTAACGGAAATCTTAAGAATCTCTAACTGAGGATTAGTCCAATACAGGTAAAAACTTGTTCTCTAGCTGGATCACCCAATTTAAATAAGATTTTCAGATATTAATAGTAAAAGACACGAAATGCAACGTTTTTTTTTTGGCGGAATGAAAGGTAAAAATCTTTATTATGTATTTCATTATTTCACCTCTCATTGTGCCAAAAAAAAACGATGGATTTTGTTTTTTAACTCATAGTATATAAGCGCAATGCGCCTGAAAATAAACCATAAATTCAGATGTATTTTCGTTTTTTATCTGCTTTTCCTCTTCAAATTTGTCTGCATCATTAGAAGCTATGATTTATTCAGTTTCTGAGACAACGTAGCAAGAAGCTGTAGGATTGATGTTTTCACTAGTTATAACAGAGTGGTATTAAGTCATTGTTAGAAAGTGGCACAAGAGAGCATTATTAGGAATAAAGCAAGTAGCAGTGTTAGAATTACAGCGTATAACATTGTTAGAAAGTGGCACAAGAGAGCATTATTAGGGATAAAGCAAGCAGCAGTGTTAGAATTAATGCATGTAACATTGTTAGAAAGTGGCACAAGAGAGCATTATTAGGAATAAAGCAAGTATCAGTGTTAGAATTACAGCATATAACATTGTTAGAAAGTGGCACGAGAGAGCATTATTAGGAATAAAGCAAGTAGCAGTGTTAGAATTAATACATGTAACATTGTTTGGAAGTGGGACAAGAAAGTATTGTTAGGCATATGGCAAGTAACAGTGATAGAGTACAGCATGCAACATTGTTAGAAAGTGGGACAAGAGAGCATTATTAGGAATAAAGCAAGCAGCAGTGTTAGAATTACAGCATGTAACATTGTTAGAAAGTGGCACAAGAGAGCATTATTAGGAATAAAGCAAGTATCAGTGTTAGAAAGTGGCACAAGAGAGCATTATTAGGAATAAAGCAAGTATCAGTGTTAGAATTAATGCATGTAACATTGTTTGGAAGTGGGACAAGAGAGCATTATTAGGAATAAAGCAAGCAGCAGTGTTAGAATGAATGCATGTAACATTGTTAGAAAGTGGCACAAGAGAGCATTGTTAGGAATAAAGCAAGCAGCAGTGTTAGAATGAATGCATGTAACATTGTTAGAAAGTGGCACAAGAGAGCATTGTTAGGAATAAAGCAAGCAGCAGTGTTAGAATTAATGCATGTAACATTGTTAGAAAGTGGGACGAGAGAGCATTTATATGAATAAGGGAATTAGTACTGCTATAATTAATTCACATAACATTGGTAGAAAGTGGCACAAGAGAGCATTATTAGGAATAAAGCAAGTAGCAGTGTTAGAATTACAGCATATAACATTGTTAGAAAGTGGCACAAGAGAGCATTATTAGGAATAAAGCAAGCAGCAGTGTTAGAATTACAGCATATAACATTGTTAGAAAGTGGAACAAGAGAACATTATTAGGAATAAAGCAAGCAGCAGTGTTAGAATTACAGCATGTAACATTGGTAGAATATGGGACAAGAGAGCATTATTAGGAATAAGGGAATTAGTACTGCTATAATTAATTCACATAACATTGGTAGAATATGGGACAAGAGAGCATTGCTAGGAATAAGGGAAGTAGCAGTGTTAGAATTACAGCATGTAACATTGGTAGAATGTGGGACAAGAGAGCATTGCTAGGAATAAGGGAAGTATCAGTATTAGAATTAATGCACGTAACATTGTTAAAATGTGGGACAATAGAGCATTTTAACAATAAGGAAAGAAGTTGTTTTAGAAGACTTTGAATGTGTTGCGAAGTGAAAATTTGACCACAACGCCCTTTGGATTTTTCAAATCTGTCTCAATTCTGCTTTCCTTGCCCCCATATGGCAAGGTGGTAAAGGCCGCGCTGGTTAGAGCGGTCGACTCGTAATCTGCGGGTCTCGGGTTCGAATCCCCATCCCACCAAACATGCTCGCCCTTTCAGTCGTGAGGGCGTTGTAATGTGACGGTCAATCCCACTATTCGTTGGTAAAAGAGTAGCCCAAGAGTTGGCGGTGGGTGGTGATGACTAGCTGCCTTCCCTCTAGTCTTTCACTGCTAAATTAGAGACGGCTAACACAGATAGCCCTCGTGTAGCTTTGCGCGAAATTCAAAACAAACAAACAAACTACTTTCCTTTGGCGCCTGAAAGTCCATGTTTTCCGTTATCTATGTCTCCCTAAGTTTACTGTTTAATTAATCACTTTTGAATTATCACTGTTCTACTTGCCATTTCTGGTTATATCTCATTTTTATACAGCCTTAAAAATAATTTTATTCTGCGCCGTTTCTGATAAAAAATATAATTGTAATTTGTCGAGTTCGTAGCTTGTTTACAGGCTAAAGTAGCCAATGTTTTCGAAATTTATAGTTATAATAGTTTTGGAATATTTTTTATTGTGTGCTCTTCCTAAAACAAATAGAAATTTCTACTGTATAGGGAGGAAAACTGAACGCTTCGCCCCCACTCTCCCATTCGCTACCCACAGCAAACGTGCTTAAGTTGGGGTAATAAAACTATAAAAGTGATATTATAAATTCACTGTGATTTTAGCAAATGAATTTGTCGATAAATTTACTTTTTTCCTGCTATAGGCGGTTGCCCACTTTGTCCATCTGCTGACGCCGGTTTGCCGCCAAATCTTATCCTTCTTGGTATTTCCATGTGCCAGATTTTATATTCTGTCCAAATTACATCCCTGTCCTTCCTATCAAGATGAAAATAAACCAATCTAAAGAATTGGACGCTCTACCCAAAGAGGATGAAGGAAAGATTGCATGCGTTGTTTGTTAGGCCTGTGTTATCTTTTTAAAACACTGAACGTTCAGTGTCGTTTGCATCAATAATCCAGTAACTAGAAGTTTGACGTCACAATGATCATGGGTCGTGGTGTTAACAATTGATCATTTAGTTTTAGACACTTAGTAACATGGGAGGAACACAGGGATTTTGTTGTGGTTGCTAATATATTAAAGAATATACTTGAAGACAACAGTTACGTAAAGTAGATCAGCAGACTAGCGAGAGACCTAAGTATCATAACGGAGTTTAAATGGTTTCACAAAATCGTAGGATCACTCGAAATACAAACCAGATGGTTTAGCCAATTAAACTGCTGGAAAATATTTCGAGGCTGACCTTGATATTTCCTTTCAAAATAGATTACAAAATAACGTGTAGATCATTCAAAAACAAATTTTTTTTGAATCTTTTGCGTAAGAAAAACAAACAGAAAAAAAATGGTAAGGATTTATTAAGTAAATAAAATAACCACAGAATGATATTTTTATATGTACTGTACAGGAAATATATTCATCTTTACCCCTTACCAAGGCATTCTATATATAGGGCATGTCTTTTGAAGAAGTCAGATTAACCCCTGATCTTAACACTTATATCTCATTAGCATAGGATTAGAGTAATCCAACGATTTAGGCTAATCTAATTGACCGAAGTTATAAAACAGATAAGCAACTATCTCGCTAGGGTCACGTGGATCAAAGTTACACAAAATGTCCAAATACATTTTCTTACATGAATTATATGCACAGAGGGATTAGACTAACACTAAAAATGGATTAAACTAATCTGACATTACTTCCACTTTCCACACGAAGAAACCACACAAGCCTTTTGTTTAACCAAGTAGGCTAAACAAATTATCAAACATGAAAGGAAAAACAAGCCCTATAACTAACCAAACTATTCTAACTGAATTATTCAATGAAAAGACGAAACTAACCCTTTAAGTAATCAAACAAATCTGGTAGGATTATCCATGTGAAGGAATCAGACTAGCTTCGTAAATAATCAAACAAATCTAACAGAATTATCCATGTGAAGAATCAGACTAGCTTCGTAAATAATCAAACAAATCTGGTAGGATTATCCATGTGAAGGAATCAGACTAGCTTCGTAAATAATCAAACAAATCTAACAGAATTATCCATGTGAAAGAATCAGACTAGCTTCGTAAATAATCAAACAAATCTAACAGAATTATCCATGTGAAGGAATCAGACTAGCTTCGTAAATAATCAAACAAATCTAACCGAATTATCCATGTGAAGGAATCAGACTACCTTCGTAAATAATCAAACAAATCTAACTGAATTATTCAATGAAAAGACCAAACTAACCCTTTAAGTAATCAAACAAATCTGGTAGGATTATCCATGTGAAGGAATCAGACTAGCTTCGTAAATAATCAAACAAATCTAACAGAATTATCCACGTGAAAGAATCAGACTAGCTTCGTAAATAATCAAACAAATCTAACAGAATTATCCATGTGAAGGAATCAGAACAAAGCTTTAAATAAGTTATTATTAAGCACAAAGCTGCACAAAGGGCTATCTGTGCTCTGCCCACCACGGGTATCGAAACCCGGTTTGTAGCGTTGTAACTCCGCAGACATACCGCTGTCCCACTGGGGGGCAGCTTTAAATAAGCCTAATCAATGTAGAAAGCATCAAACCTATTTCTTGATCAACTCAAACAAATCGAGGTTCTATAAAGAGATACGTTATACATAAAAACCAGATCAACCCTCGTGATCTATCCCTAACTAATCATAAAAAGGCTTAGAGCTTATCCGCTAATCTTATATTTAAGGATCAGGACTTTACTTAGAGTAAGTTACACATAACAATCAGATCAACCCTCGTGATCTATCCCTAACTAATCATAAAAAGGCTTAGAGTTTATCCGCTAATCTTATATTTAAAGATCAGGACTTTACTTAGAGTAAGTTACACATAAAAACCAGATCAATTCTCGTGATCCATCCCTAACTAATCATAAAAAGACTTAGAGCTTATCCGCTAATCTTATATTTAAGGATCAGGACTTTACTTAGAGTAAGTTACACATAACAATCAGATCAACCCTCGTGATCTATCTCTGACTAATTAGAAAAAGGCTTAGAGCTTATCCACTAATCTTATACTTAAGGATCAGACCACTACTTAACGTAAGTTACACATAACAATCAGATCAACCCTGGTGATCTATCCATGACTAATTAGAAAAAGGCTTAGAGCTTATCCACTAATCTTATACTTAAGGATCAGACCACTACTTAACGTAAGTTACTCGTAAGAACCAGATTTGTTTCCTTCAATTAAAACAATTTACATACAAGTATCCGGTTAACCCTCATATTTAACCTGAGTTACAAGACAGGACCAAATTAACACCCTTATCTAGCACTAGATACATGTTAGGAACAGATGAATCTCCGTAACAAATTTAACGTAAAGATAAAAAATAACCAGACTAGCCAATTAATTTGGCTAAGTTGATCAAACCTTACACAACTGAACGTCACATAATGGACTAAACGCTAAAGTCAGATACTCTTGTGTTTAATCTGTAGCAGTCCCTAATTTTGAAGGAAGGACCAGAGGGAAGTCAACCAGTTGAAAGCAGCTACTTTTAACAAAATAGCAGGCGCTTATAATGCACCCACAACTGAAAGTGCAAAGTGTGTTTGATAGCATCTTGACTCGAACCCTAGACTCTTCGATTTCCAATCCCATATGCTATCAGATAATGCTCAGACACACACAAATACAGATCATTTATTAACCCTTCTTATCGAATCAATTAGCCCCCCTCTCCCCATAAATAGAAGCAAAGTTACCAATTAATCTTGCAAAACTAATCAAAATTTCGTGGAAGGGCCAGGCTAGTTTCTCAACCACTCACTAACTAATGACGTTAATGTAAAAAAAGAATCACGTTCATCTAATTTTATAACAAACTTAACAACAACAATAAAAGCGATGAAAATACTTAATTTCCTAATTTAAACAAAATTACTTAACCAGCACAAACTATTCCTGTTGTTTTATTTAGATAAATCAACATTATTATCATTTTAAAACCCAAACTACAAGGTTCAGTTCTAACATAACAGTTTTCATACTGTCGAAGCAAAAGTATTCATGGCTGGTTGTGGTGTCAGTGTGATAAATGTAAGGTTAAGAGAAGAACTTCCTGAACCCTCGAAAGTGCAGCAACTTCTTATTGGTCAATCTCCGCAAGCATGTCGACATTGTAAAATACAGAACAACAATATTAGTCATTATTATTTGTGAGATGTCAGAAACTCAGGAGATAATACTGATGTTGACTCGAAGGACAAATATTTGTTATGTAAATTAGCTTGCAGAAATATTGTGTTGCTTCGAGGTGTGCTTTCAACAAGTGTCAAACTCTGATTGTTTGTGATTGGTTCTCTATTTTATGTGCCTCTCCTCGGTTCAGAATTATCGATTTAGTTTGGCATCTGTATATAACCGATCTTTGTTTGTCTAGTAATTACATCTTCTTTGGTAACCTGCTCATTTGGGAATTCTCAGAAAGAAGACATTGTTTATGCACTACTGTGTCATGATATCAACATCATTCTTCACTGGCCTTAGTAGGAAAAAACCACATTCTTCCTTCCCATCTGTCACCTCGAGGTACAGCCGAGTATAAAACTGAGCTCTGATGTCTTACCGTCTTCCTCTAAAATTTGTATCCTTTTTAACTTAACGAATATCCTGGTTTTCTCTTCATGTAGGAAGAATGGAATTAGCATTTAAATAAAGTTAAGTTGGCAAAGATATTAAATTGAGTTATATCCATGTAAAATAACATTGGATTTACTGTCCATTTGATGTCCATCTCTGTCATTAGTGTATTTACTTAATTCCTTTGAGTTTGGCTTTGCTTTTTAGAGCATATTGAATGTTGTTGTTTTCATTATCTTAAATGATATTTTCTTTGCCTGGGGCAGTTTGTATGTTTGCTTGTTTTTAGAGAAAAGAAACCACATTGGACTATCTGTTGTGTCCACTGCGAGGAATCAAATCCCGGATTTTAGCGTTGTAAATCTGTAAACTTATCACTGTCCCACCGAAGAACCTCCTGGACAGATATCGCAAGTAGTTATCAAATAAATACCAAAAGCTGTAGAAACGTATAAGAACAAAACCATTCATTGAAGGTCATTTTCGGTTGTTTTTTTTTAGGAGTGAGTGACATTACTTGTGACCTTTGTAAGGTATTAGAGGTTACGTTCCTTATATAATAACCCTTGTGAGCATTAGTTACGTTCCTTTTAAAAGCGAGTGACATTACTTGTGACCTTTATAAGGTATTAGAGGTTACGTTCCTTATATAATAACCCTTGTGAGGCATTAGTTAAGTTCCTTTTACAAGGTTTTCTTTTCTATGATAATCAGATTTCAAAGAAGTGAATAAAATCAATTATATCGTTAGATTTTCAACACATGATCATATTAGCATAGGATAAAATTTTAAAAATAGATAAACTAGTCAGATATTAGAGCAGTTGTTTAGTAGCCAGTACTGCACATAGCGAACCTAGCTGTGAGACTTCTTATCTTTAACGATTCTTTTTTTCTTAATGATAGCTATTTTTAAGAAAATCAAATAACTTGCAAACATTAAAGAGTTTTGTGAAATGCTATTTTTTCTTATCAGAATACTTATCCTCCCCAGATGGCTTTATTCAAGCTTTATAACGCTCAAATTAGGGGTTCTATCCCTGCGGTTGGTGCAACGTAGGTTTTAATTTACTGATCCTTTAACGTACTTGTTACTTCAAAATATAATTTTTTTTTGTATCAGCTAACCGCATCAAAGGAGTTGAAGAAAAAGTAATGTGTCTTGGTTTATATTCTGCTAGATATATAGTCTTCTTATTCAACAGCAGGGTTCAGGAAGTCTCTTGATAGATGTCGCTGCAACACGTATAATAATTACTGCATCACAAACTGTAAACACCTTAAGAGGTTTCATACCTTCGTTAAGCATACACTGCTAAACCAAAACACAAAAACAAAAAACTGTGTTCAGGAAACAATGACGTCTTTACGTTCGTGTTTAGAAAAACACTCAAACATTTTACGTACTTAATGTTGAAGGTCAATGACTTTAAGACTTGCGTGCAGAAACATAAAACATTACCTTGTGGATGAAACCAGAAACGTTGCGAGCTTATCGTAAACTGATTTGTGTAGGATGGAAAACAAAATGAACTCTTCATTAAAATATGAGTTTTAACAGTGATGTTAAAGAAGAAATATTTTACTCGTTAACAGGTTAAGGAGTGCTCCACAATATGTCTCTAAATGTCGCTGCAGGAGTTACACTCCAATTAGCGACGCATGTCGATGAAAATACTTTGGAAACCACAGCGAAAAATAACAACAGAAGAAAACGTATATGTCACAGTTATCGTACGTTTATTTGTTTTGAATTTCGCGCAAAGCTACACGAGGGCTATCTGCACTAGCCATCCCTAATTTAGCAGTGAAAGACCCACCGCCAACTCTTGGGCTACTCTTTTACCAACGAATAGTGGGATTGACTGTCACATTACAAAGCCTCCACGACTGAAAGGGCGAGAATGTTTGGTGGGATGGGGGATTCGAACCCGCGACCCTCAGATTGCGAGTCAAGTGCCCAAACCACTTGAGCATGCCAGGCCTGTTGTTAAACACAAAGCTATATAATGGGTTATCTGTGCTGCGCCCACCAGGGTTATCGAAATCCGGTTTTTAGCGTTATAAGCCTTCAGACTTACCACTGTGCCACTAGGGGGAGGGTACCGAACGTCTCTGCTGTGATTTATACGTGAAGAGAACTCAGTCCATTATACAAGATGTCCACAAAATTATGGAAACATAATGTTGTCTAACAGTCCAGTTGGTAAGCATGGACCAAGGAATAAGGTACCCACTTCCATATTGTGAGTCACTGAATCTTTGATCAAGGATGTTAATAAGAAGTCATGGACCAAGGAATAAGGTACCCACTTCCATATTGTGAGTCACTGAATCTTTGATTAAGGATGTTAATAAGAAGCCATAGACCAAGAAATAAGATACCCACTTCCATATTGTGAGTCACTGAATCTTTGATCAAAGATGTTAATAAGGAGTCATGGACCAAGGAATAAGGTACCCACTTCCATATTGTGAGTCACTGAATCTTTCATTAAGGATGTTAATAAGGAGTCATGGACCAAGGAATAAGGTACCCACTTCCATATTGTGAGTCACTGAATCTTTGATAAAGGATGTTAATAAGAAGTCATGGACCAAGGAATAAGGTACCCACTTCCATATTGTGAGTCACTGAATCTTTGATAAAGGATGTTAATAAGAAGTCATGGACCAAGGAATAAGGTACCCACTTCCATATTG
>NW_013667590.1:31257-53204 GCF_000517525.1 Limulus polyphemus
GCACCCCTTTCGGGGAAATGACAGTTCATGTTTTTAAAATAAAACAGTAGTCTGTACAATTGACATGATTTCAAAAGTGAGATGGGGGGGGGGGTAATGGGTGAAAAGAGTAATTCGCACGAGAAAATCAGCACTTCAATTCTTTATCATTAAGAGTTCAGCGATGACATGCGGTGAAGACATTGTTGCTACTTCTTACATTTAATATCAATCATAAACAACAAACTTGTATTGGAAGTAACAGTGCGTCAATATAGAAAACTATCACAACTGAAACCTGGGCAACATTATTCCTTTCAGATTTTGATTTTACGTTCTCTACACCTTTAGTATATGAGTGTTAATGTTTCCTAATATTCAGATCTTTTACTGGTGTTGTAAACTAACATATTCAGATCTTTTACCGGTGTTGTAAACTAACATATTCAGATCTTTTACCGGTGTTGTAAACTAACATATACAGATCTTTTACTGGTGTTGTAAACTAGCAAACTCAGACCTTTTACTGGTGTTGTAAACTAACATATTCAGATCTTTTACCGGTGTTGTAAACTAACATATTCAGATCTTTTACCGGTGTTGTAAACTAACATATTCAGATCTTTTACCGGTGTTGTAAACTAACAAACTCAGATCTTTTACTGGTTATGTTAGTTTACAACTACACATCTTTTACTGGTGTTGTAAACTAGCATATTCAGATATTTTACTGGTGTTGTAAACTAACATATTCAGATATTTCACCGGTGTTGTAAACTAACAAACTCAGATCTTTTACCGGTGTTGTAAACTAACATATTCAGATCTTTTACCGGTGTTGTAAACTAACATATTCAGATCTTTTACTGGTGTTGCAAACTAACATATTCAGATCTTTTACTGGTGTTGTAAACTAACATATTCAGATCTTTTACCGGTGTTGTAAACTAACATATTCAGATCTTTTACCGGTGTTGTAAACTAACATATTCAGATCTTTTACCGGTGTTGTAAACTAACATATTCAGATCTTTTATGTGAAAAGTCTCCTTTGAGACTCATCATTAAGGCTTCATAAATTTCGTCAGAAAGTCTTTCATCGAACTTCCTGACAATTCTAATATTGCTTTTCAAGTATCTCAGTGACTTACAAAACAAATCACGAAATTTGACGATAATGTAAAGTTTAATTAAGTTTGCGAGTCTTATAATCACGTTGTTTTGGTTAAGTTACTCTTTTAGCGCATCCCCAGGCGGGTCAGCGGTAAGTTTACGCACTTACGACGCTAAATTCTGGGGTTCGATTCCCTGCGTTGGACACAACGGATAGCCCAATGTGGCTTTGCTCTAAAAACAAACAACACTCTTCATCTTCTGTTCTCCCACTTCCTCCATCAGCATGCGAAAAAAATGTATCAAATCCTTCATCAGTGGATGATTTTGGAAAAAAAAATACACGTTTTTTTAAATTATATTGCAATAACAAAGTAAAATACTTAATACGCGATTGATGTATAATTTATGTATTAAGTAATAATTAATACAGAATAATGGTTAAAAATAAAAGTTAGACTTGTATGCCGCCGCTTTCTATCACGCACGCGTTACACCGGAAAAGGTCATTCGCAGTTTAGTTGGCTATAAACAAAGGGAAAATGACACATAAATATCACGAGTTAAGACTTTTGGAAATGTATATCAAAGTTTTGTAGTAAAAACTCATGTTATGGATTAAGATATATTAAGAAACTGTTTATCACTCAATGCATTTTAGCACTGAGTGATCAAAAACTAACGTAATTATTAAAAGTTTTGTTAAATAGGCCATAAAAACCAAACTACCATTTGAAACAAGTAGCTTTGAGCCATTATTACGTAAGTTTTCAATCTTTAGTTATGTTGAAAAATCGTTTAGAAGTGTTACATAACAACTAATCTATTCTCACTCTGAAAAAAACGTTTGTAACCTCAATTCCACACTAACATATTGTAACACTTCCAATATAACATAAGTTCTACACTAATATATTGTAACACTTCCAATGTAAACCTAACTTCTACACTAACATATTGTAACACTTCCAATATAACATAAGTTCTACACTAATATATTGTAACACTTCCAATGTAACCTAAGTTCTACACTAATATATTGTAACACTTCCAATGTAACCTAAGTTCTACACTAATAAATTAAGCGAAGTAACACTTCCAATGTAACCTAAGTTCTACACTAACATATTGTAACACTGCCAATGTAAACCTAAGTTCCACACTAACATATTTTAACACTTCCAATGTAAACCTAAGTTCTACACTAACATATTGTAACACTTCCAATGTAATCTAAGTTCCACACTAATAAATTGTAACACTTCCAATGTAATCTAAGTTCCACACTAATAAATTGTAACACTTCCAATGTAAACCTAAGTTCTACACTAACATATTGTAACACTGCCAATGTAAACCTAAGTTCTACACTAACATATTGTAACACTGCCAATGTAAACCTAAGTTCTACACTAACATATTGTAACACTTCCAATGTAACCTGAGTTCTACACTAACATATTGTAACACTTCCAATGTAACCTGAGTTCTATACTAACATGTTGTAACACTTCCAATGTAACCTAAGTTCTACACTAACATATTGTAACACTTCCAATGTAACCTAAGTTCTACACTAACATGTTGTAACACTTCCAATGTAACCTAAGTTCTACACTAACATATTGTAACACTTCCAATGTAACCTAAGTTCTACACTAACATGTTGTAACACTTCCAATGTAACCTAAGTTCTACACTAACATATTGTAACACTTGCAATGTAACCTAAGTTCTACACTAACATATTATAACACTTCCAATGTAACCTAAGTTCTACACTAACATGTTGTAACACTTCCAATGTAACCTAAGTTCTACACTAACATGTTGTAACACTTCCAATGTAACATAAGTTCTACACTAACATATTGTAACACTTCCAATGTAACCTAAGTTCTACACTAATAAATTAAGCGAAGTAACACATCCAATGTAACCTAAGTTCTACACTAACATATTGTAACACTTCCAATGTAACCTAAGTTCTACACTAACATATTGTAACACTTCCAATGTAACCTAAGTTCTACACTAACATAATGTAACACTTCCAATCTAACCTAAGTTCTACACTAACATATTGTAACATTTCCAATGTAAACCAAAGTTCTACACTAACATATCATAACACTTCCAGTGTAACCTACTTTCCACACTAAAATATTGTAACACTTCCAATGTAACCTATTTTCCACACTAACATATTGTAACACTGCCAATGTAACCTAAGTTCTGCACTAACATACTGTAACACTTTCAATGTAACCTAAGTTCTGCACTAACATATTGTAACACTTCCAATGTAACCTAAGTTCTACACTAATGTATTGTAACACTTCCAATGTAACCTAAATTCTACACTAATATATTGTAACACTTCCAATGTAACCTAAGTTCTGCACTAACATATTGTAACACTTCCAATGTAACCTAAGTTCTGCACTAACATATTGTAACACTTCCAATGTAACCTAAGTTCTACACTAATATATTGTAACACTTCCAATGTAACCTAAGTTCTACACTAACATATTGTAACACTTCCAATGTAACCTATTTTCCACACTAACATATTGTAACACTGCCAATGTAACCAAAGTTCTACACTAACATATTGTAACACTTCCAATGTAAACCTAAATTCTACACTAACATATTGTAACACTTCCAATGTAACCTAAGTTCTACACTAACATATTGTAACACTTCCAATGTAAACCTAAATTCTACACTAACATATTGTAACACTTCCAATGTAAACCTAAATTCTACACTAACATATTGTAACACTTCCAATGTAAACCTAAGTTCTACACTAATATATTGTAACACTTCCAATGTAACCTAAGTTCTACACTAACATATTGTAACACTTCCAATGTAACCTAAGTTCTACACTAACATATTGTAACACTTCCAAATACATCTTTGAGCAGGAAATACTAAACGTTATTTGCTGTCGTCTGTTTTCTCGTAATATACTAGACGTGTCACATGTAAAAATTTATAGACTTTTTTTCTTAGAATTAACAACATTTTATTACCATCCTTTTTGTAGTACACAATTTCGACCTGTCGTTCTTCGCTGTCCTCTAAGGCCTCAGCTATTTTAGCCACGGCATTAGGGCTGGTGTGCGGTCCGTGCAGGAACTCACACATGCACGAGCGCTGCACGATTTCTCCGCGTGTGTAGCCCAGAAGTTCGGTGAAGCCATCATTACAGAAGATAATTGGTTTGTTCTCCACCTGAGCGTTGGCGACGATGAATCTCCTGTCTAAAGAAACGAGAATACAAGTTTAGTTGGTAGAAAATTACATTAGAACTTAGACAAAATAAAGATGAAAATGTTGTATTATCTTAGTGCTAGGGGAGTTTAGACAACATTTTTATACATTGTATTATCTTAGTGCTAGCTAAACTTTCACAATGTATATATATATATGATAATATGAGTGGTGAAATGAGTAAATAAGTCGTGATTCAAATAATCGAGTTGTCATGGCAAAATATTTATGTTCAGTTTGTTTGTTTGTTGTTAAGCACGAAGCTACAAAAATGGGTTATTTGGACTCGGCCCACCACGGGTGTCGAAATCCGAATTTTAGCGTTATAAGCCTACAAACTTACCACTGTGTCAAGCCATATATGGCTACATCTCCTCCAGTCCACTGTGTCAAGCGATATGTATGGCTAAATTACCCCAATCCACTGTGTCAAGCCATATATATATGGCTAAATTATCCCCAGTCCACAGTGTCAAGCCATATATGGCTATGTTACCTCCAGTCCACTGTGTCAAGCCATATATATGGCTAAATTATCCCCAGTCCACTGTGTCAAGCCATATATGGCTATATTACCTCCAGTCCACTGTACCAAGCCATATATATGGCTATATTACCTCCAGTCCACTGTGTCAAGCCATATATGGCTATATTACCTCCAGTCCACTGTACCAAGCCATATATATGGCTAAATTACCTCCAGTCAACTGTACCAAGCCATATATATGGCTAGATTAGCTCCAGTCCACTGTGTCAAGCTATATATGGCTATATTAGCTTCAGTTCACTGTGTCAAGCTATATATGGCTATATTAGCTTCAGTTCACTGTGTCAAGCTATATATGGCTATATTACCACCAGTCCATTGTGCTACAACATGTATTGCTTGTTACCCTTTACAGTATGTCTTGTATATTACCTCCAGTCCACTGTGTCAAGCCATATATATGGCTATATTAGCTTCAGTTCACTGTGTCAAGCTATATATGGCTATATTACCTCCAGTCCATTGTGCTACAACATGTATTGCTTGTTACCCTTTACAGTATGTCTTGTATATTACCTCCAGTCCACAGTGTTCAATCAAATATTGTTTATTACATCTAGTCCATTTTGCTATAACTCGTATTGGTTATCTTTTATAGTAGCTATTGTTCATTATTTCCAGTCCACTGTGTTAGGGTTGGTAATGTTCATTATTTCCAGTCCACTGTGTTATAGATGGTATTGTTCATTATTTCCAGTCCACAGTGTTAAGAGTTGGTATTGTTCATTATTTCCAGTCCACTGTGTTAGAGTTGGTATTGTTCATTATTTCCAGTCCACTGTGTTATAGATGATATTGTTCATTATTTCCAGTCCACTGTGTTAGAGTTGTTATTGTTCATTATTTCCAGTCCACAGTGTTAGAGTTGGTATTGTTCATTAGTTCCAGTCCACAGAGTTAGAGTTGGAATTGTTCATTAGTTCCAGTCTACTGTGTTAGAGCAGTTATTATTGATTATCTGTAATCCACTGTGTTAGAACAGGTATTGTTGATTTTCTCCACTTCACTATGTTAGACTAGGTATTATTCATTAGTTCCAGTCCACTGTGTTAGAGCAGTTATTATTGATTATCTGTAATCCACTGTGTTAGAGCAGTTATTATTGATTATCTGTAATCCACTGTGTTAGAGCAGGTATTGTTAATTTTCTCCACTTCACTATGTTAGACTAGGTATTATTCATTAGTTCCAGTTCACTGTGTTAGAGCAGTTATTATTGATTATCTGTAATCCACTGTGTTAGAGCAGGTATTGTTGATTATTCCTAGTCCACTATTTCATAATGTGCACTGTTGAATAGTTCCAGGTCCAGTGCTATAGCATATATTGTTGACTACCTTCGGTTCATTGTGTTAAATCACGAATCAATATGTAGCTCTAACTCTAATATTAAAACACGTATTGTTAATAACCCCTCCCGAAAGAACAAAACGTAGCCTGTGCTTCAGGCGTTTGTTTCTCTGCTTTTCTGTGTAACACATGTGTATCTGTCTTGAACTTGAATAATATCTAGCAAACCTCGATGAAACTTCATAAGAGTTAATTCCTCACAAGGCCTAGATCTTGACGACATTTTGTGCAATCTTGTCATGGCTTTTGTGCCACTTAATCCCTTCTGGAAGTTTCCAGTTTTCCGTGTATTTGACAGGTCTTATTAGAGAGCTTTAATTATACTTGGAAAACGTATGGCATCAAAAAAAGTAAGAAACCTGATAACCAGAGTTCTTACTGACACGATCCCTCCTACTTCTGTGTTGGCCCGAGCGTATCGAACTGGGGATCCGTGGTCTAGGGTTCAAGGTTCGAGACGCGTCGCCACCAAACATGCTCTGCATTTTCAGCTGTGTTTGCAACATATAAGTTACATTTACTCCTGAAATTCGGTCAAGATTAGTTACTTCAGGTGGCGGCTACTGCCAACTGGTTCCCTGCTTCTGGTCCATAAGGATCTTCAACCTGGCCGTTTTGCCAATTTCATACACATTGTGTCGTTCAGGTGAACAAATGTTAAGTACATTTCGTTACATATTAGTTAATATTTGAACTGCCGATTTTTTTTCTAGTTTTACTATTGTCTGACGATACAGAAAACATAGACTATGTGTTATAAACAGGAGTTCACATACTTTTTCGTATCAGATTCCCAAATTAGTACCAGTAAAAATGGTTGGTACTCACGGAAATTAGTTATCTTCATTCAACTCTCTATCTAGTTCCACATAAGTATTATAAGTTTTATAAGGCAATATTTAAAAAAATCCTGAAATTCCCCAGTGTAAGAAATGTGACATTTTTTCTCTAGTCATCCCCTCTTCTCTAATTTATTCACCACCCCTCCAACGTAATTCGATAGCGCAACATGAGCCGCACATTCTCCAATGATTTACAAGTTATAATGGTGCAAATAGTAGTTAGACATGGTTCAAAGGGCAATAAAACAGTATAAAGCTAATTAGTATCAACAAATATAGTTTCACGTTACAATTTGAAGTCATTGTAGAAAGAAAAAATGATAATTTAGATTTTTTCGATTTTTCTTTGGTGGTTACGAGGTCGGTCAAATTGACCAACTTTGTATAGAATTAGGGAAGAGAAAATAACAGATAAAATACATAATTTTACTGAAAAAAAACGTTTGAAATGTATTTAGGACGTTTTAGAGATCACTCAAATGAAGGTTGAGATTTTTGAGATGAAGAAAAGTACTTTTAATCTTAACATGCAAATCGATTTGCACTCGGAATCATAAATAGCCGCTGCACTTGAAATTCTTTTAGGCAGAATTAGAGTAAATTAATGTATAAAACCTTTTTTTTTTCCTTTTCATTTGGTACATTTTTGAGCTCGCGTATAAGTGATTCAATTTTATTACTCATCAGAATCTCTACCAGCCTACCGTCAAATTGAACTTCTTTCAGACAGGATTAGAGTAAATTAATCTATGAGACCTTGGGCGTAATCAAATAAATCAGTCAAAAGGGTTTGACCTCCTGAGTCCAAAACTGTAATTAGATCTCGAATCGGTCAAGAGATGACGGAGGTATGAGCTAAAAGTTTGTACTGAAAAAAAAAATAATAATAATAACTCAGAGCCGTTTTATAAGCCGCTATGCCGCGGCCAAAAATACTAGATATGTTCACGGAAAAATCTTTTTTTAGTTTATTAAAATACTTCACTAGAATATGATTTTTATGTATGTAAAAGACTTGTAATGTTTAATGAAATTCTGCCAAACTCTGTGAAGATATACACTATATTAAAAGTTAGTAGTATCAAAATTATAACGAGTACAAAGTGGCACGTGGTCGGTCGATTCGACCAAGCCCGTGTAAAGAGAGTTAAACTAGCAAGACAAATGAGTAGTAAATCTAAAATAGTTATTATTTATTAGGTTTTTATTTAGCTTACCCAACTAGCTAGCACGGTAAGTTGATAACTGAGTTTTTTATATTTTCAGATATCAATATCAAAGTATATGTTACCTACACGAAGTGGAGAATAAAACCAGGAAAAACTTTCGGTTGTGATGATACGCCCTTGCGCCTTTTTAGCATCTTTGAAGTACGCATTCATTATTTATTTTAGCCGCACTTGCATACCTGTGTACCAATTAGGTGAACCTCTGGTTATAAGTACAGTTTTATATTCAGCGTGTTACGCCTAACGGTAACGTATAAATGTAAAGCAAGTTGGTAATATTACTGTGATCGCCCTTATGAAAATCAGCCATAAAAAAAACTAACTAAAATTTACAGAAAACAACTTGTGTAGCAGCGACGGAAACATAACGAAGAAGCTTGTAGTGTTGCCATACGTCGTTGTCTAGAATTTCTGCGCAAAGCTACGCGATGGTTTTTTGCGTAAAGCCGTACGTAATTTTGAAATGATAGACTGGATGGAAGACAGGCTAGTCAACAGTACCCACCACCAACGCTTGGGCTAATCGTGTCTTACCGAATAATGAGATTTGACTGTCACTCTTTTAGCACACACCCACGACTCCAATAGACTGGATGGAAGACAGGCTAGCCAACAGTACCCACCACCAACGCTTGGGCTAATCGTGTCTTACCGAATAATGAGATTTGACTGTCACTCTTTTAGCACACACCCACGACTCCAATAGACTGGATGGACGACAGGCTAGTCAACAGTACCCACCACCAACTATTGGGCTAATAGTGTCTTACCAAATAATGAGATTTGACTGTCACTCTTTTAGCACATACCCACGACTCCAATAGACTGAATGGAAGACAGGCTAGTCAACAGTACTCACCACCAACTATTGAGCTAATCGTGATAAGAATAAGATGCTTTGTACAGTGTGACACCTACGATAGGATAAGATGTTCCGTACAGTGTGACACTTACGATAGGATAAGATGCTTTGTACAGTGTGACACCTACGATAGGATAAGATGTTCCGTACAGTGTGACACTTACGATAGGATAAGATGCTTTGTACAGTGTGACACCTACGATAGGATAAGATGTTCCGTACAGTGTGACACTTACGATAGGATAAGATGCTTTGTACAGTGTGACACCTACGATAGGATAAGATGTTCCGTACAGTGTGACACCTACGATAGGATAAGATGTTCCGTACAGTGTGACACCTACGATAGGATAAGATGTTCCGTACAGTGTGACACCTACAACTGACTTTATACCTTAAACGTGAAATAAATCAAGCAGTAAGAAAGATAACTAACAAATGAAGGAAAACAATTCATAAACCTTGATCTTTAAAATGGGTACGGATTATTTTTGAACATCATTTCCAGCGAAAACATGATGACGATTTTAGCAAGTCGACCACTTGGAAAATGGCAAGAAGCTCTGAATATATATATATATATATATCTAACACATCTAATCATCGGAAAATTAAGCACTGTAGAATGTCATGTCATAAATAATAAATAAATATATAAAAAGAAAAAATCAACTAAACAGGCTACAGAAAATAAAATAAAATTTGAAAATGTTTTTGTTGAATTTCGCGCAAGGCTACTCAAGGGCATCTTCCCTAATTTCGTAGTGATAGACTAGAGGAAAGGCAGCTAGTAAACACCACCCACCGCCAACTTTTGGGTTACCAGCGAATAGTGGAATTCACTGTTACAATATAACGCTCCCATGGGTGAAAGGCTTAACATGTTCGGTGACGGGTTTCGATCCTGCGAGTCGAGCGTCTTCCTAACCACCAGCCTATAAAATTTTAAGACATAAAAATTGTAGAATACCATAACATTCAATGTTCAGAGACATTGTTAAAATATCCATTCCACTGGTGGAACAGCAGTAAATTTACAGACTTACCATTCTAAAAACCCGAAGTTCGATTCCTCGTGGTATACAGAGAACAGATAGCTCATTGGGTGTAGCTTTACAGGAAGTAAATAAAACAAAACTATAAAAAGTGTTGATTGGCAGTATATACTTTTCAAGTAATGAATACTACAGACTCTCAGCAAAGATAGCAGATAAAAAAAATAGTTTTAACTAAAAGTATTGAATAATTTAATGTATTTTAGCTGTAGAAGACAACCAACACTAGTTTAGAGTTGTGAGCTGCACGAGGAATAAATCTCTTAAGCCAACACTTGACCTTTCGTTTTGAAATTATTATGTGCCTTTGATCTCCTCAGAAGTAGGCTTAGAATTCTAGCGACGTCCACGCAACGTTAGACTTGATGGTTGACGATATTCATTCACTATTTGTGAGTAAACACCATTTTTCATACTCGTATATCTACACACTCATGAATTGTAGTTCTGGAAAGTTTGAATTTTTCATACTCGTATATCTACACACTCATGAATTGTAGTTCTGGAAAGTTTGAATTTGACTGTTGTATATCCCTACACCATCCATTCACTGTTTCCTGTAAAAGTCTAACTCTGCGTCCATGTAGTGGAGAGTTAGTGGAAGGTCTTCCAAGATGAATGGTGTAAGACTGGCCTCGCCATCCTCCACAGAAACAGTGAATATTACAATGTTAGACAATACAACGTAATCACTGCGGCCCCGAGGGTATAAAATACGAGCAAGATGGAAGAACGTAGTTCTCATAAAATACGATTAACCCTCAGTTAACCCTCCATAGTGGAGAACAACCCATCTAATTCTGTAATTAGTGGGATAAGAGATGCCCCCCAAATGGTTCTATATAATTCGCTAAGTCATTCTTTTCGACATATATATATATATATTTTTCAGACGATCAACTTCTGGAGTGCGTCTTCACAAATGTAATGAATTAGTGGTTGCTATAGCAACCGCAACGCCACGCGCCACAGCGACAGCAGGCGAATGTTGGTGCGTGTGTATTTCTGAGAAACTTGACGTCTGTATTTGAATCGTTGCCTCGCTCTAGTGGATACGCCAAGATTCCGACTACTCCGTCCGGAAATTCGAAAAATTAACAAGTTTTATTTTACAGTCACCTCAAAGTAAGAACACCTGTACAAACGGCGTCACCGTCCTACACAAAGTATTCCGTCGTGTGGCTTGTTTGTCGTGCCTGACAAACATAGGAACTGAACTGTGGAAGACTTGTAAATAATCAACTTATTGTAAAATCTCTGCTAATATAATTGAAAAGAAAAGGCTGGAAGAATGCTTAGTAATAATAAGGGCCAAACTTGGCTAATGTGGAAATTGTCTTCCAAAACACACTGAAAAGGATAATTTAATGTTGTCATTTCGGCGTAAAGCACAGGAAAGAAAATCAGTTAAGCCCCCACCCCCCGGGACCTCAGTGTTCGTAAATCGTGAAACTATTTTAGCTTTTGTGTATGTAAGTTGAGATGTCTTTTTCCTCATATAGTGATCCCAAATTTATATGGAAATTTCAAAAATATGCAGCATTGATCCTACTCATTCATTTTTATGGATTATTTAGACGACGAGCTGAAATTCCGTTCCTTTACTAATTCATGAATTGTTGTGTAAACTAAACAACTTTACAAATAACTGTAGGATGTTAACCAGATATTTACATCATTCAACACTACTTGGATTATTGTTATATATTAACCAGACAGATACACCATTCACCACTACTTGGGTTATATATTAACCAGACAGATACACCATTCACCACTACTTGGATTATTGTTATATGTTAACCAGACAGTTACATCATTCACCACAACTTGAATTATTGTTATATATTAACCAGATATTTACACCATTCACCACTACTTGAATTATTGTTATATATTAACCAGACAGATACACCATTCACCACTGCTTAAATTGTTGTTATATATTAACCAGACAGATACACCATTCACCACTACTTGAATTATTGTTATATGTTAACCAGACTGATACACCATTCACCACAACTTGAATTATTGTTATATATTAACCAGATATTTACATCATTCACCACTACTTGAATTATTGTTATATATTAACCAGACAGATACACCATTCACCACTACTTTAATTGTTGTTATATATTAACCAGACAGATACACCATTCACCACTACTTGAATTATTGTTATATGTTAACCAGATATTTACACCATTCACCACAACTTGAATTATTGTTATATATTAACCAGATATTTACATCATTCACCACTACTTGGGTTATATGTTAACCAGATATTTACACCATTCACCACTACTTGAATTATTGTTATATATTAACCAGATATTTACACCATTCACCACAACTTGAATTGTTGTTATATATTAACCAGACAGATACACCATTCACCACTACTTGGATTATTGTTATATGTTAACCAGACAGATACACCATTCACCACTACTTGAATTATTGTTATATATTAACCAGATATTTACATCATTCACCACTACTTGAATTATTGTTATATATTAACCAGACAGATACACCATTCACCACTACTTGAATTATTGTTATATATTAACCAGACAGATACACCATTCACCACCACTTGATTTATTGTTATATGTTAACCAGATAGATACACCATTCACCACTGCTTGAATTGTTGTTATATATTAACCAGATATTTACACCATTCATCACTACTTGAATTATTGTTATATATTAACCAGATATTTACACCATTCATCACTACTTGAATTATTGTTATATATTAACCAGATATTTACACCATTCATCACTACTTGAATTATTGTTATATATTAACCAGATATTTACACCATTCATCACTACTTGAATTATTGTTATATATTAACCAGACAGATACACCATTCATCACTACTTGAATTATTGTTATATATTAACCAGATATTTACACCATTTACCACTACTTGAATTGTTGTTATATGTTATATACCACTACTTTAATTATTGTTATTATAAGTCAGACACATACAATATTCACTACTTTTTTATCTATTATTGTATGTATACAGATAGATACCACTACTTTAATTATTGTTATTATAAGCCAGGCACATACAATATTCACTACTTTTTTATCTATTATTGTATGTATACAGATAGATACCACTACTTTAATTATTGTTTAAATGTACACCAGGAAGACAGTAGTAGCATTTTAGAAAGTATGGTTTAAACGCCGAAATCTATCAAAGCATTAGAAACCAATAGGCCTAAAAACTGTAGTTTACGTGAATATTAGCACATACTTTAGGCATAGTAGCAGCTGCTGTCGTTTGATTCTGAAACTGTTTTTAACATATGTTTATACTGCTTTTCATAAATAACTATTGAACCTTCTTAAAGAGCAAGCAGTAGACTAAGCAGGTTGTAGATTAAACGTGGTAGATATTTTCTCTCTCTCTTCCAATCTATGTATCTCTAACATTTCTTTTGTTCACGATCGTACCGATATTTACTCACGTTCGAAACTCTCTTCTTCGAATCAGAGTTTCACTCGAAAAAACCTATTACATCTGATGATAGAAATCTTTGTCTCTGTTGTCTGTTCTATGACACTGTCTTCATGAATATAGATTTTTTAAATTGGTTTTCTGTTTTTCCATTCGAGTGCCACGTGAATTAATATAAAAAAATCCCACCATCGGCACGAAGCGATCGAACATCAACAAATAGCAGACGATCATCACACTTGTCGCGGAGATCATAATCATGATGTCAATATAGGACCAGAAACTAGGTTCAAGTGTTTGAGTTATCGCTGTGTAAAGGTCTTACTAAGAACAGCAAAAATCGTTCCAACTGTCGTGTCATTAAATCATTGTAACTATCCCGAGAGTCAAACACCAACTGCATTTTCGTTATAAGTATTGAGAAGAACAACGAAATGAACATAATGGACAATAAGGAATCGTGGATAGTCTGCTAGTCAATAATACAGTTTCTGTTTCTTTATTTGGTGGACATTTTATAGCATCGTTAGAAAAATGCAGTGTTTTAAACCTTAGTCTGCGAATCAGGGAAACATTTTACTGGTTTGATTCTCAAACAAAGTTTTCCGGTAAACTCTCTCTCTTTTTAAAAAAAATTCTGAATATATATGAAATTTTTGCAATATTTGTAATCTAAAATTCCCACCAGAGAGGTCAAGAGTTTGTTTGTTTCTTTGTAGTTAAACGCAAAGCTACACAAAGGGCTATCTGTGCTCTAGCCAGACATGCCACTGTGCTACGTGGGGGGGGGGGGGGGGCTTTCAGCGGGGTTAAATTCCCCATAGCTTCCATGGTATGAGGAAGTAAAGCCCATAATCTCATCCAAAATTCCACAAAAAACACAGTAGTGGGCACACATGTTTCGCAATACAAGATCTGTTTCCTTAGCTCTGTAAAACCGTTTTCTTCGCAGCTTTCGCGAATTCTGTCGCTAGTGATGGCTGAGAAAGGCTCAACGAAGCTTATTTGTCGCTGTAAGGCGGCTAGATGCAGTACCTGCCCGAATATGAACACATCTACTATTTTGTACAAGATGAGCATAGTTTTGTCACCTACATAAATTTACATATCTTCGTTGCCGAACACTAATGAAGGACGAGTTATTTTTCCATTAAACCGTGTTGTTTTCTTTTAGGTTAACTGAACAAGATCTTTTGCGAGTACATATTTTTTGGTTCTAATTTGAATACCGGAAACCGTAGGATATATATATATATATTAACAATATAGATTCATCTAAACCTTCTAAAATAATTATATTGTTTGTTTGTTTTAAATTTCGCGCAAAGCTACACGAGGGCTATCTGCGCTAGCCGTCCCTAATTTAGCAGTGAAAGACAAGAGGGAAGACAGCTAATCATCACCACCCACCGCCAACTCTTTGGCTATTTTTTTACCAACGAATACTGGGATTGACCTTCACTTTTTAACGCTCCCACGGCTGAAAGGGCGAGCATGTTTGGTGAAACGGGGTTTCAACACTGCAAATTGCGAGTCGAGCGCCCCCTAACCACCTGACCATGAAATAATTATATACCACCATAAAAATATTATGGGTAAAGTCTGTATAAAACATTGCGAACGCAACTTTTAACAACATTTGTTTTGTAAATTCAATATGCCCAAATTCCTTGGTTCCTAAATTCAAGTTCTGCCACTTGTATCAGAATAAGCATATTTAACGTTCCCTTTTTTTTTCTCTCTCTCTTTTTAAAAACTAAAATGTAAACCTGATGCTTTTACTCCTAGCCTACTTAGTTCGTCATAGTTAAACTTCACAAGAAAGGCTTAACTCAAGTGTTTATGTGTGTAGTTCTTCCATAACAATATCTCGCACTTATCTTTTACTCCAAACGACAACAAATCTGAAAAACTCCGTGCATTTTTTGAACACGAAATTGTAGTATAGAGAGGATTTTATTTCCTTGGTGGGGTATCTTTGTCGCAGTATCACCGAGACCCTATATTATATAAAGAATTCTTTTGGTTTTAAATGAAGTGGTAGTCAACCAATTCAGTAGATTTGGGCCATAACATTTAACCAAATGCTAAAATCGATGCTGGAGTTCTGTAATTCTGCTCTCAAGAAATGAAGTAAATAATGACTGATTGAAATCCTATTCAGCTTTTTGTGGTTTAATGATGCCAATTCTTCTTCAAAATTAAATTTGACTCAAACTCTAGATCACCCAGAAAGAAAATAATAACTTATGAAAAAAACTTTTTCTGAACCAGTTGTCTATTGATTTAATTAGTCCTAAGTGTCTGTTTATGACTGGTAAGTTTCAGTGATTATCGCAAAGCTTCTAAGCCTATCTGTTGTCGTTCACAATTTTGACCTGCTGGCCTTAGGGAAAGCAACTGACCAACAGCATTCACCGGGAACTCTTGGGATAATTTTTATCAACGAAAAGTGAGGTTGACCGTCAAATTAAAACGCCCCCGCGACTAAAAAAAAAGACGAGCATCGGCACCGGGTTTTGATCCCGCGTCCCACAGTCCACATAATCGGTAAGAAAAACAACATATAAAAACGTATGGATATTTCTGTAACACAATCACAAAAATACAATAATTAATTAAAATATACACAAAACTCGTGGATGCGATAAACAAAAACGAATTATTTATAAATGTTCATCAGAAATATCACAAATCAAAAACCATACACTTAAATGTAATAGAAATATTTAGAAATGGTTAATTTCACCACACCCCCTACCGGAGGTTTTTCAACATAGTTCAAGAGGAGGAAAGTTTTTGTACCAAGTTTTGAACGTGGCACTGATGTATAAACACCATAGAAGCGTCTACTTCTGTGACTATTAACTATAGCTGCTGTATAAAACAAGAATATTTGTAGTTAGCCAGCAAGAGCACGTGACCAGGTAAGCAATTTCATCTCTCAAAACATCAGTTACAACAGCTTTGCTGCTGAATTAACTTTTTTTTTTAAATCTACACACTAGGACTAACCAAGAAGAAAAAAAGTTCCACCTGTTAATTTTCACGTTAGAAACCTTTTAAATTTACTCTCAGCGTGGGATGCACAAAACATTTTGATCAATGTGTAAACGCCTAAAATGCTGTAAAGAAAGTGCGTTTTCAGTCGATTGAATTTGATGAAACGTCACGTCTCACTGCCAATGTTTATAACACATTTACAGTTTGATAAGCGTAATGGACGAACTCTGAGGAATGTAATAGACCACCAGGAGCGAAAAAGAGGTATTATATAAAATGTTTTAGGCCTAAAAGAAAGTTTTTTTTTTTAATTTTAACAAGAATTTTCATCACATATCTGTAAACAACTTCATCTCGTAAATATTTTACACATTTCGGGAGGTGAGTTGATGTAAATATTTTACTCATTTCGGGTGGTGAGTTTAAGTAAATATTCTACTCATTTCGGTAGGTGAGTTTACGTAAATATTTTACTCATTTAGTGAAGTGAGTTTACATAAATATTTTACTCATTTCGGGAGGTGAGTTTAAGTAAATATTTTACACATTTCGGGGGATAAGTTGATGTAAATATTTCACTCATTACGGAAGGTGAGTTGATATAAATATATTACTCATTTCGGGTGGTGAGTTTACGTAAATATTTTACTTATTTCGGGTGGTGAGTTTACGTAAATATTTGACTCATTTCGAGAGAGATGTTTACGTAAATGTTTCACTAATTTCTAGAGGGCAGTTTACGTAAATATTTTACTCATTTCGAGAGGGGAGTTTACGTAAATATTCTACTCATTTCGGTAGGTGAGTTTACGTAAATATTTTACTCATTTCGGTAGGTGAGTTTACGTAAATAGTTTACTCATTTCGGTATGTGAGTTTACGTAAATAGTTTACTCATTTCGGTAGGTGAGTTTACGTAAATATTTTACACATTTCGGGAGGTGAGTTTAAGTAAATATTTTACTCATTTCGGGAGGTGGGTTTACGTAAATATTTTACTCATTTCGGGAGGTGGGTTTACGTAAATATTTTACACATTTCGGGAGGTGAGTTTAAGTAAATATTTTACTCATTTCGATAGGTGAGTTGATGTAAATATTTTACACATTTCGGGAGGTGAATTTACGTAAATATTTTACACATTTCGGTAGGTGGGTTTAAGTAAATATTCAACTCATTTCGGTAGGTGAGTTTACATAAATATTTTACTCATTTCGTGAAGTGAGTTTACGTAAATATTTTACTCATTTCGAGAGGGGAGTTTACGTAAATATTTTACTCATTTCGGGTGATGAGTTTACATCAAAGTGTTTGAAACCTCTACTCACTTACTAGTTTATGTGATCTAGTGAATTATTAGAAGTTCTACTTACTTCTACTTAGTCACTGGGTCACACAAACTTCAAAGATATTTATAGGATTTAAACGGTTAACGTAAAACCAGACTGTAAATTCATGACCCTGGAAACAAAATGAAATATCAATTTGTGCAGATAGGACATTATGGCTTCTGTAACATTACCTACGGACATAATGACGTCACTTAATATAATATCTATATACGAGTGCTAAAGCTAAGCCTAAACATAGACCTTGTTCGGTTTCCTATCCCAAATAATCTGGTACAATTATGTAAATATAAATATATACATATAACATCTGCTTTAAAACACAAACAAAAGCCAGTGTCAGTATCCATGGTTACTCTAGCTTCAATTTTCTGTATAGAAAAATTATAAGCTGCCTGTGAAACAGACCTTTATTATAAAGAACAAGAGGTTTTTGTGTCAGTATGTGTTTATCACCATCAAATACCCTGGCGGAAACAGTAAAGTTAAACACGCGCCTTCTTTTAAGTTCATCAATTACTCCACTTTGTCGAGTGTCGCTGCTGCGGATTTAACAGTTTAAGAAACAAAACAACAACAACATTTTTTTTTAAGTGGCTTGGGGCCTAAGAGGAATTTACTTCCTAGTATTCAGTCAATTTTACTCGCCCATGGGAAACACCCGAGATATAGGAAATAAAGTATTTAAATTGTGTCTCCATCAGCACAGTTTGCCCTTGCTCTCTTCCCTCACAAGATAACTCGGCAAAAGGTAATTCCTCAAAGACGAATGGTTATTATAAGGCAAGTAAGGTTATCAGCTGTTCTATGTCATCATGCGCTACCTGGTGGTGTTTTTGTGAAACAACAAACAAGTGTAAGGAATATTAGTAGACAAACCAAAGAATAGGGGTGCTTCTCTGCATGAGTATTTGCCGTCTAAAGCAGTGGTTCTCAACCGGGGGGTATAAAATTACTTCCAGGGGGGTATAGGGCGGCGGTTCGGGATAGTAGCTATACGTCAGCGCAGCTCCAACAAACGTTAATGGCGCCACTGTGGGGGTACATGATAATGTTGAACATTAACTAGGGGGTACATTACAGGAAAAGGTTGAGAACTACTGCTTAGACTAATGGTTTCGAACCATCAGTCCACAGAAAGATTTCAATCGGTCTGCAAGACGGTTTGAAAGAAGAAAAAAATGTTTTAAAATATAGCTACTAAAGTACATTGTTTGACAACGTAATTTCAAATACTTTAAAAACAGTTTATAAAGTTAATATTGTACGTAGCAGTCCGTGGAATTCTGGGACAGGAACTAGCTAACCCTGAGTTAAAAAAATCACATTTAAACCATATGGAGCTAAGAATACTAACAGCGCATGCGCAAGATCCTACGAACACTGTTCTGGAACTATTCCAGATGGCTGTTCAGTTTCTACTATTTATAATACAGTCACCCAAAGACTCCCCTCCCACTAGTGGCACAGCCATAAGTCTGAAGATTTATAAACACTAAAAATTGCGTTTCGATACCCGTGGTGAGCACAGCATAGATAACCCGTTGTGTGGCTTTGCGCTTAACAACAAACAAATAAACCTAAAGAAAATGACATTTTCTTAAACCACGGACCAATCATATGATCTTTAGTTTTTGAGGGGAAAATTGGACGGGTTTTTCCGTTAGAACGTAAGCTGTATACATAGATAAACTGTACTCAGAAACAAAAAACAACAAGTTTTTCTAAACTCCAGATTCTATATTTAGTTATTTTGCGGAAGATTCTATATTATATCCCCATACATTTGGCTTTTTATATATTAATCATCCATCACAATAATAGTACTTTCTTTCATCTCAAGTCACTGTTTTTTTCTTGGTTACTAATTTCTCTGTATATTTCTAGTTAATTCCATTTTTCTGCTCTGTAAAGTTTCTATAATATTTTCTATCTCAAAATTTTTCAACGAACTTCCCATTCAAACTTCTTAACAATATTATTCAGCAAACAATATAACTCCTCGCATTAAGAAATCAACCTCCTTTTATTCCTTACTTTATGCCTTTTTAATACCTTTTATCAGCTGTTTTACTTAAAAAAAAATAATACTCTCTAAAAGGAGAACAACACGTGTAACATTAGTAGTATTCATGCTCACATTATAAAAGCCTTCAATATTTCTCCAGATCCGGTTCATAATAAAAGGAAATGACATCTTTATTATTGTCATCCCATTGTTGTCTTATTGTTGGTTTTGTATCCACGTTCGTAGTTTACTTTCTTAAACTCCACTTCTTTTTGAGACTAGTGAACAAAACAGACCTACCTAGTTTCAACTTCAAAACTTTATTGTTTTCCAATACGATTTTATAATGTTATATAATGTACTATTGCTTCTTTCAGCCTGTATTTTTTTTTAAATTTATCGGTTATATCAAGTTTCATGTCTATCTAGAATTCTAATTTTCTTTTAATACAGATATGTACTTCACGAAACTACCTCTACAGAATCGGAAGGGGTGCGAGCGTTGCTCTGTGGTTAGCGTGTCGGACTGTGGATCTGAGGGTCCGACTTTTGCGTCCCTTTACCCCCAAAAAATAATAATTGCACTCTGGACTTTGAGACCGTAGGTGCGTTATAAGCGCGACGGTCCAATCCCAGTAATTGGTCAGACAAGAATGGGCGGTGAGTGCTGTTGACTAGCTGCCTTCTCTCTAGTCTATCAGTTCATAGCTAAGAACGGTAAGTGCAGATAGCCACAGAGTAAGAAGCTACATGGAAATATACGAAAAACAAGCAAACAAACGAGGTATAAAATCCATGATATTCAATATTAAACTATTCTCTGTGAACAAATTCTATCCAAGCACTGGGTCCAGTTCAAACTGTAAATCTAAACAGAATTATGCCAAATTCTTCTTCTTGTGTATTTTTATTTAAGCCAAATTATTTGGACTGAAAACAGCGGTTCAATATTTCATCGTATATTTTAATGTGCTATTTCTGAGCGTTTATAGGTGTCACTCTAGAAACCGAGTACATTGAGACATTCTCAAAAACCAAAAAGGCTTATAACGCTAAACATCGGGTTTCGATACCCGCGGTAGACAGAGTACAGATAAACCATTGTGTAGTTTTGTGCTTAACAACAAACAAACAAATCCAATTAAAGTCAAAAAATAAAACAATAAATACAATTCAGTTTAAAATAAAAACCTCCACGATTGATGACTGTAAACCTCACCAGGTAAGGATGGCTTAATTAAACCTTTAGGGCTCGGGCAGTGTAATTTACAATAACAATTCTAACATCTAATTAAGATGGAATGAAGAAGTGAGGATCGGTGTGTAATTTTATGTAAGCTGAACATTAATTTAACATTAACTTAACTTGAACGAGAATTTAACATTATACCTGGATACCACTAAACATATCTTAAATCACTAAAAGTGGGAACTTAATATTAAACCTGGACTACCTGGAGGCAACCTTACCTTAACATTACATCTAGATAGCATTAAAATATTTGAAATCACTAAAAGAGGGAACTTAATATTAAACTTGGACTACCTGTAGGCAACCTTACCTTAACAATACATCTGGACTACCTGGAGGCAACCTTACCTTAACAATACATCTGGACTACGTGAAGGCAACCTTACCTTAACAATACGTCTGGACTACCTGGAGGCAACCTTACCTTAACAATATATATCTGGACTACGTGAAGGCAACCTTACCTTAACAATACATCTGGACTATCTGGAGGAACCTTACCTTAACAATATATCTGGATTACGTGAAGGCAACCTTACCTTAACAATACATCTGGACTACCTGGAGGAACCT
>NW_013667590.1:53421-59935 GCF_000517525.1 Limulus polyphemus
AACATTACATCTAGATACCATTAAAATATTTGAAATCACTAAAAGAGGGAACTTAATATTAAACTTGGACTACATGGAGGCAACCTTACCTTAAAAATATATCTGGACTACGTGAAGGCAACCTTACCTTAACAATACATCTGGACTACCTGGAGGAACCTTACCTTAACATTACATCTAGATACCATTAAAATATTTGAAATCACTAAAAGAGGGAACTTAATATTAAACTTGGACTACCTGGAGGCAACCTTACCTTAACAATACATCTGGACTACGTGAAGGCAACATTACCTTAACAATACATTTGTACTATCTGGAGGCAACTAAACATATCTTAAATCACTAAAAGAGGGAACTTAATATTGCATCTGGACTACTTAAACAATAGATGATGTTCAACATAAACCTGGTTCACTTGAAAGGAAGGGGTGGGAACTTAGGATTATGACTGAAATAATTCAAGGGGAGGACTTAGCTTAATGTTACACACGAATTCCCTGAAAAAGTACTTAGCTTAAGAAGATATGTTGAACAATCACTTTTAGTAAGTGTGAGCCTAAAACAAATGTCGAAACGAAAGTTTTCTCCAAACATAAAGTAACGTTTCTCATTCGTTGAAAAAAAAATATTTTTATTA
Source organism: Limulus polyphemus (assembly GCF_000517525.1). Taxonomy (NCBI): domain Eukaryota; kingdom Metazoa; phylum Arthropoda; class Merostomata; order Xiphosura; family Limulidae; genus Limulus; species Limulus polyphemus. Next base: position 54,062 of record NW_013667590.1, read on the forward strand.
GTTCCTGTTTGGAGGGAATTTATATTTTGGACTTTTGTAGAATCTTTAGATGTTCATCAGTATGGACAGGCCAGTTTGATGAATATGACATAACTGTTTTCAAGTTTCAAAGTATTGATAGAACATTGTTTTAACTATTTTTTAATATTTCAAAGTACGGTAATGAAATATTAAATATTGACCTTAGTTACTTTGAAGTTTCAAACTCCAGAGGAAATCTTGACTTTTAAGTTATTTACAAGCTTTAAAATACTAACTATACGTTGTTCTTAACTATTTCATCGTTTGAAAGCTTTGCTCTTATTCTTTCAGCATTTCAAAGTACCGACAATATATCGGTCTTAATTATTTTCAAGTTATAATATACTAACGAAACATCGTTTTTAATTCTTTTTATTATCCTAAATTCCAATGATTCGTCGTTTTTAATTAAATCAGTTTTTCAAAGTTGTGATGAAAGATTGGTCTTAGTTATTTACAAGTAACAATTATATTTTGATATTGAGACACTGGTTTCAAATTTCAAATCATTGATCAACCAGTAGTATTAAATGATTGAAAGTTAATAATTAAAACAGTGTCCCCAGGTAGCAACGAAACAATAGATAGAATTATTTCGAATTTTCAAAGTATGAAAACGTGGTTTAAATTATTCCTCAAGTTTCACTGTACTGATAAATCTAGCTTTTAATTATTTCAAGGTTTCAAAGTACTGGTGAAACAACGTTTCAATTATTCTCAAGTTTCAAAATACTAATGAAACGTGGTTTAAATTTTTCTCAAGTTTCATAAAACGTGCTTTTATTTATTCCTAAAAGTGTCATGTTATTAATTATTCTATATTTTAGAAAACAACCCTTAAGAAAATATTCGTTTGAGCTTCAAGTTCAGAAGAGTATTTGTCTGTAATCTGTCTATAACATTTTAATAGAGTTTTGATCTTATTTTGATCTTAACTTTCTTTTGTAAAAACACAAAAGATAAACAGACCAACACGTAGTCGTAATCATCGTTAATTAAAGATTAAACCTTTTTTTATATCTTATATTTGTATACCTTCTTTTTTATTCATCTCCAACTTTACGATAGAACATTATTGAGAGTTTGGCCTGATTACTCAGAAGTTTTCCAGAAGTATAACGTTGATGTTAACTATTTTGTACTTTATAACCATAACACTAATTGAATAATAATAATGTTCGCTTCTTCCATCTAAAAAAAAACATAAGTGAATCATTATTTACTTCACGTTTACACAGAACTTTAACAAAGTTTAAAGTCTTTGAAAATGCGAATAGAAGATAGTTCTTGACTATATTTTCATTCGATGGAAAATGAGGCTTCAGAAATAGGGCCGAATTAAGACTAAAGGGGGCCCGTGGGCGATTTTCTCCATAATCCCTCAATGCTTGTTTTTCCTTGGAATTTTTTACTCATCAAAATAACCTTTTACCAAATATAAGGCTCTTTAAAATACTATAATTTCCAACTTCTAAATATTATCTGAGATAGAAAAAGAAAGGCTTAACGACTTAACATCGTGGGCTCATAAGCAACTGTCTGCTCTGCCCTTTGGTTAACTAATAGTTGTATTAGAACAACTTAAGGTTCGGTCAATTGTCTCTAATAGGGAGAGAGAGCTGATTTAAAGTGTTTCAATTTATTAGGGATAGAGTGTTCTAAAAGTTATTATATTTTCCATGCTTTTGTTTTACACTTAAAAAAAGATAACAAAATCAATGTCAACGCTAGCGTCGTTACTGTAAGCCCAACATTTTAATATAATATTTTTAAAATTCTAAATACAAAACAGCACGTTAAAATCACTTGTTACGCGAAGAAACACAGGGAAAATTTGAAGTTAAACACAAAGCTACACAATGGGCTATCTGTGCACTGCCCACCACGGGTATCGAAACCTGGTTTCTAGCGTTGTAAGTCCACAGACATACCGCTGTGCCTCTGGGGGGGGGGCGTTTGTCATAGAATTCAGCTGTACTCGTAATTTAAAAAGTGCGAACAATATTATAGAAAAAAAAATTAACTTTATAGGTTTTTATATCAAATAAAAACAATATTTCACGTTAATATTAGTGTGTTTGTAATAAATTTCCACAAGTAATTTAACAGTCAAAACCTATAAGTGCGGAGAAATTATCATTTTCCGTAGTTGTCACGTAACAATTAATATATCTAAACTATTTAATATTGAATTGCCAAAAAATGATTAAAATATTGTATGTTTGTCGTTGGTTGAAAACTAATTTGTCAACGCATTTGTTTTCTTTTCGTTATTTAGGAGTTATTGTTTGTTTGTATTCAAGCACAAAGCTACACAATGGGCTATCTGTGCTCTGCCCACCACGGGTATCGAAACCCGGATTCTAGCGTTGAAAGTCCGCAGACTGTGCCACTGGGGGGCTAGGAGTTATTAATATAAAAAAAAAACAAATACGTTTTGAAGTCCACTTTTTTTCAAATACACTCACATATATAGTTTTATATATATGTATGTGTATGATACGAACGGAATTTGTAATTACAAGTTTTTAACAGTTACGGTTTTAATCAGAGGAAGGGGAAAAACTTTTATTTAATTACTCACAAAATGTTAAAAGAAATGAAATGTATACATCATCGACTCCCTGTATCAGTGTATGATTACCAAACATTCATAAACCTTATTTTATTATCGAACAACACGAGAAAATTCCTTACAGAATCTAACAGATATTTGTTGTGACTGTACTTAATTAGTGGAGAAGCGTCATCTACACTGAAAATATGGTATTTCAGATTAAAATTGAAAGGAAAAAAAAACATTTAAAATCTTGACATTCAACCCGTTTTTATGTAGGGTGTAGTTTAGATACAGAACTGAATTTCTGTGGGGAAAAAAAATATACAATTACAATAAAATGTTGTTACCAGACGAAAGAATGAACTTTCTCTGTTGAAAATATACGAAAGTAGATGTAATAACTGCCGTTGATTTAAAGTAAATATTTATACTTAAATTTTAGTTATTAAATAAAATAATTTTAAATACTAGAAAAAGGGTAAAAGGCAGACTGGAACAATTAGCAATAATAACAAGAACAACAAACAACTGACCAGTCATAACGTCAGTATATTTTTGCAGACAAAATTTTTGGGTTATTTAAGCCTAAAATAACGAGAACATATCCATTAATAAGGAATGCACTTAAAAATAAGATTCACGAAATTATATAACAAGTTAAGCCTTACAATACTTACTTAAATTGTCAAACTTGCGGATAATAGAATCGATGAAGGTGTTTTGAGGGGCAACATGCCCCCTACGCACGGGCATTGTGGGTCGAGGACTAGACTATCTCTGGTAAAAATACCATATTAAAAACACCATACTGCTAATAAAAGTGTGGGGAATCTCCACACCAGTAGAACAAAATCAAGCTGGTATCGCAGCATACGGTTCTCTAGCGACTGTACTACCCTGGTTTAGAAATCTTTTCCATGCCGGCTGAGAACGTGCAGCAAGCAGCCTACGTCATCGATCGGAAGCTCGGTACACGTATATATATGTACGTGGACAGCACTAGGCAACGGAATAAAACATAGCTTGTGTAAGAAAGAAAAGAAAATAGTATTTCTTTTTTTTTTTAGGGTTATGATTATATTCTCAGACTTCACTTTTTTTTCACAAATGTATTTTTGTCTCTTTTAATTCATCAACTAAATAATTATCGACTTTATGCTCATTGAACTGACTTCTACGAGTACAACACTATTTCATTGTCTACTCTTGTTTGAGATCACTTAAAGCTAAACCTATTTTGTATATACACACACAAACGCACACATATCTTGATTGTTGAAGCGCTACCTAGTGTATACTTCGAGGAAAACGTTTAATTGTGAGAAATTGCAAACATGTCAGCCATCAGCTTTAAGAGTCCACATTTCTCATGAGAAGACAGAACAAAACAGTTTGATTGTTTTGTTCGCGTATGATTTTCATTGCACATTATAACGGTAAACGTTGAGTATAATAAAACAATTAGGACTGAAAAGTGTTCGCTGTTATTCTTCTCAAACTGGGGAATTATTGCAGAATTCAAACTTGAGAATCGATTAGATCGAGTTGAAAGCACGAATACTACGCCACTGCATTGCGACGGAAAGCTCCCAAATTGACAGAAATCAAGGTTGTTATTTTTAATTTACTTAATTTTCTCTCTTAATATAATTTCTCAACTCTAAAAACAAAGATCACACGGGGAAGTTTGTGATACAGGTCTGTTTTTACACAGGGAAGTTTGTGATACAGGTCTGTTTTTACACGGGGAAGTTTATGATATAGGTCTGTTTTTACACTGGAAGTTTGTGATACAAGTCTGTTTTTACACGGGGAAGTTTGTGATATAGGTCTGTTTTTACACTGGAAGTTTGTGATACAGGTCTGTTTTTACACGGGGAAGTTTATGATATAGGTCTGTTTTTACACTGGAAGTTTGTGATACAAGTCTGTTTTTACACAGGGAAGTTTGTGACATAGGTCTGTTTTTACACGGGGAAGTTTGTGATACAGGTCTGTTTTTACACGGGGAAGTTTGTGATATAGGTCTGTTTTTACACGGGGAAGTCTGTGATACAAGTCTGTTTTTACACTGGAAGTTTGTGATACAGGTCTGTTTTTACACTGGGAAGTTTGTGATATAGGTCTGTTTTTACACAGGGAAGTTTGTGATACAGGTCTGTTTTTACACTGGGAAGTTTGTGATATAGGTCTGTTTTTACACTGGGAAGTTTGTGATACAGGTCTGTTTTTACACGGGGAAGTTTGTGATACAGGTCTGTTTTTACACTGGGAAGTTTGTGATATAGGTCTGTTTTTACACAGGGAAGTTTGTGATACAGATCTGTTTTTACACAGGGAAGTTTGTGATATAAGTCTGTTTTTGGCGAGAGAGGGGAACAAACAGACTCTACTAGAAATACGGCATTGTGGCACCCGTAAACCCACCTATTATATAGTCACATGGTGGTCATCATTCGTACCCTACCCCCACTCCTAATAAAGCCCAAATTTTAAAATAGAGTATCGTTACTTTTTAATTAGCTCTTAAATATTTTTTCCCGATCTGCTTGCTCTAAAAGTAAACTGATTTTAAATTTTGTACGAGACTTATTAAAATTAAAGAGTCCCCTGGTGGTACAGCTTTAAGTTTGCTGCCTTACAGCGCTAAAATCCGTGGTTCGATTCCACACGACTTACACAGCAGGTAGATCAATGTGACTTCGCTCTAAAGCAAGCAAACAAAAATTCAAGAATATTTGACTTTTCAAGAACAAAGCAGTTTGATATTTGTTTGGGTTTGGAAATTCTAATGTGCTGTTTCTGCTTTGTTTCTAGGGTGGGCAGAGTGGCCTTAACCCCCAATTCTAAACGTCGTTTCACTCAAGCAACAAGGCAAGAGCTGTCCACTAGAAATTTCAATCGCACAGCTTAGCAAAAAATTAAAATGTTTTTATAACTTATCACAAAATCTAAGTAGTTTATTCAAAGTGTATATTTTTAATTTCTATAAGCTCTAATTTAATGATCTTTTTAAAAACCTATTAATTATCGCAAGTAACTGAAACTTAATTACACTTTATAAGAACGAAGGTGCCCAAGTTTTTTGTTGCCCTTAGTAAAACTACTAATCTGATGACCATAATTACGCATTATTGTCTCACATCGTGGCTTACATTATAATAAACTACACTGAAGGACGACAAGGTCATCTCAGATCGTACATCTTTATCAACTTTTCGGAGATCCTCCTCCACTGTAAGTGAAAATGTTCCAAAGACCAGCTTAAGCGTATCAAAGGAACAAAGTCTATT
>NW_013667590.1:60326-68173 GCF_000517525.1 Limulus polyphemus
GCCGACTCTTGGGCTACTCTTTTACCAACGAATAGTGGGATTGACCGTCACATTATAACGCCCCCACGGCTGAAAGGGCGAGCATGTTTGGTGGGACGGAGATTCGAACCCGCGACCCTCAGATTGCTAGTCGAGTGCCCTAGCCACTTGGCCATGCCGGGCCAGGTCCATTGGAACTGTATCACAGGATATGACGGGTACGTGGTCCAGCGGAATTACTGTGTTTTGTTGTTGTTGTTGTTGTTTTTTTTGCCATCTTTTTCATAAAGAGAGCTGATGATTTCGAAATACGTTTGGAAATTTGTGAACTTTTAAAAATGCTGTGTTTGTAACTTTGACAAGGTTGTGTGTATCGGTTTCCTTCTTTAACATTTTGAAACTAGGTTTCAACTTAGCCTTAAATAAAACTGTTTGTGTAATTAGATATTCCCATGTTTTACAAAAAAAAACAAAAAAACTAGTGGGAACAGAACCATGAACTGGAAGTATATATCATTTTTATTCCTATTTTAAAATATCGTTTTGATACGATGATATAACATAGACCAATGTATTTCACTGAAAGCTCTGTACAAAATCACATGCGGTTTTGAAGATAACCCAAAAAACCATCGCAGAAAGTTAACTTGGATGTAGTTCAATTTGAATGAGTGAGCACTACTTGTGCACTTTATTGTAGTTCAGTTTGAAAGAGTGAGCACTACTTGTGCACTTTATTGTAGTTCAGTTTGAACGAGTGAGCACTACTTGTGAACTTCATTGTAGTTCAGTTTGAACGAGTGAGCACTACTTGTGCACTTTATTGTAGTTCAGTTTGAAAGAGTGAGCACTACTTGTGAACTTCGTTGTAGTTCAGTTTGAACGAGTGAGCACTGCTTGTGAACTAGATTGTAGTTCAGTTTGAACGAATGAGCACTATTTGTGAACTTCGTTGTAATTCAGTTTGAACGAATGAGCACTACTTGTGAACTTCGTTGTAGTTTAGTTTGAACGAGTGAGCACTACTTGTGAACTTCATTGTAGTTCGGTTTGAAAGAGTGAGCACTACTTGTGAACTTCATTGTAGTTCAGTTTGAACGAATGAGCACTACTTGTGAACTTCGTTGTAGTTCAGTTTGAACGAGTGAGCACTACTTGTGAACTTCATTGTAGCTCAGTTTGAACGCGTGAGCACGACTTGTGAACTTCGTTGTAGTTCAGTTTGAACGAGTGAGCACTACTTGTGAACTTCATTGTAGTTCAGTTTGAAAGCGTGAGTACTACTTGTGAACTTCATTGTAGTTCAGTTTGAAAGAGTGAGCACTACTTGTGAACTTGATCGTAATACAGTTTGAACGAGTGAGCACTATTTGTGAACTTCGTTGTAATTCAGTTTGAACTAGTGAGCACTGCTTGTGAACTAGATTGTAGTTCAGTTTGAACGAGTGAGCACTACTTATGAACTTCATTGTAGTTCAGTTTGAACGAGTGAGCACTGCTTGTGAACTAGATTGTAATTCAGTTTACTTGCAGTTCCACAATAAAATGACTAAGAGAACAAACGTATTTACATCAATAAACAACCCACGGGTGAGACACAGCTGTAAGTTGTGGAAAGTACGCACCAATCGAAGGATTCGGAGCTTAACATTGTCCACTAAACAACTGCAGCTCAAGACGGAAAGCATGGTATCTCTTTCTGAAACATCTTTTATTACATGAAGCACCGCCAGATGGAGCAAAAAGTCTGCGTATCTATTCAAAACGTTACCACTTCAAAGACATCGTCAAGTTCACAGTGTCTCTTCCAATGTCTCAACCACACGCAAACTCCAAATCTATTATATAAGTCCATAATTGATTAAATGATCGGCTAACCTCGTTCGATGGTTTTCAGTTGGATTCTGTGATCTTTTCATGTATACCAAATCATCTCCTCCAGTAATTTAAAACATTTATTAATGAAAGTTCTTTGGTTTTATACACAGGACATATAGAAATGTTATCGACCATAAGCTGCCTTACCATATAAGAATATGTATTAACCACCTGTTTACATGTATATATATATATGTGTGTGTGTGTATTATCCACCTGTTTACATATATATATATATATGTATGTGTGTGTGTGTGTGTGTGTATATTATCCACCTGTTTACATGTATATATATTTATTTATTTATGTAAGTGTGTATAAAATATGTTAAAATATTAATGCCATCACTGACTCTTTTGTTTACCTAATTTTGTTTGTTTCTCATTTTTCAAACATAACATTTAAGTTAAGAATTATTCATGTATGTATAATGTTGGATTAAGATGTTAATGACAAACCTATTTCTAGAGTATTAAGTCGCTAGAACCGATAATGATTTGCACTGTGGACCACAGAACCAGTAAATATTCAATAATATATAAATTACAGTATTAAGTCACAATCGGAGCCCCAGAACCAGTAAAAATATAGTAATAATATATAAATTACAGTATTAATTCACAATCTGAACCCCAGAACCAGTAAATACACAAGAATATATAAATCACAGTATTAAGTCACAATCGGAGCCCCAGAACCAGTAAAAATATAATAATAATATATAAATTACAGTATTAAGGCATAATATGAATCCTTAGAACCGGTAGAGATATCATTATATGTGTTTACGATGTTAATTTGCATTTTGAACCCCTACAGCCAGTAAAGATATAATAACATATGTTTATTGTATTAAGTCACAATAAGAACCCCCAGAACCGGTTAATATATTGCTTTTTACTTGTGGTGTTAATTTACAATGTGAACCCTCGAGCCAGTAAAGACATGCTTATGTGTTTATTGTGTTGATTTACGTCTGTAAGAACATAGATTTGTAGGCCCAATAAACGTGTTGCATTATTTAACGAAAGACTTTTGTTTAGCCAGACTGGGAGTTCTAAACCTTAATACTAAATTACTAATGTTACATACAAAGACAATTAGTTGTCATAGTCCAGCCCAGCTCACGAAGTTTGTTATAAGGACGAAGACTGTTCTGGGTAGTAACGTGTTTAGGACAATAATTGGACCTCAAGTACTATTTGGACAAACTTCTAGTTTGGGTGTAAAGCTAAAATGGTGGTTTTATCAATAGTTCCAAACCCTCAGAACTTTCTTTCCAGTCACCTTTCACCTTTTAAACCCGAATAGACACAGATATATGTAGTTGGTGCTGAGTTACAGTGCTAAACACACCTACCTCGACGTCTAGACTACTAGTTCCAATATTAACCATAACGTATTTACAGATTGTTGATATATTTAATGATAAACAGTCAGTTGGGGACATCTTAACCTAATATATATATATATATATATATATATAATGATGATACAGGTAACAGACTTTTTTAATAATATATTAACACTAAAAACCGGGTTAATAAACGTTAGTGCAAGTTCGTTCCAGTTTATCAGTGGCACTCTGAGTGTGAAGAAGATCCAGAGTCTTCAAGCTGCTGGTTCATTTCGGTGAAAGAGTCCTAGAAGTAAAAAAACAAACAACAACAACGAAACTTAACTTTACATATTTCAAAAGTTGTGATTTCTCCGACTCAAAAATTTGACATTTTAACTGTGCTTCATCTAACTTTTACGGTTAAGGATATATAAATTTAGGTTGCTAAGCTATTAATAATCTTTATAAACATTTTCAAAATTTACGTTATTCATCTAACAGACTAGTTGAATGTATTAATTTTGTAAATCTTTCCAACCTTCTTTTACTGGATATATTCTCAATTCTTACTCTGAAGTACTTGGTCTCTCCATTCACGTGTTTCCAGTTTTCTAACTCATCTTTTAGTAGACATTTGTATGTTTTTAAATATTATTCCTGAAATTACTGGTCCTTGTGTGTATCTGTTTCTAAATTTTTAAGCCTTGTTTTAGCATGTATACTCAGTTCTCATTCCTGGAAATGTTGGGTCTGTGTGTGTGTGTGTGTGTGTGTGTGTGTTTCTAATTTTTATGCCTTCTTGTTTGTTTGTTTGTTTCTGGCGATACACTCACTTTCCGCCTTTGACTCTGGGAATTTTGTCTCAAATTCGGATTAAAGCTTTACTCAGGTGTTAGTTGAATCGCTTGTGTGTTCGGTTTCTAACTCGGGTTTTTATGTCAGTCTGTTCTTAAGCTTGGATACATCTTCGCTTCTCAATTCGGGTTTATAGGAGCACCTTGTAAGTTTTAGCTTCTTCTCAACTCAGTTTATAGTGGATATACTTGTGTGTCCACTTTAAAACTCAGTTTATAGTGGATATACTTGTGTGTCCACTTTAAAACTCGAGTTTAGTGGATATACTTGTGTGTCCACTTTAAAACTCGAGTTTAGTGGATATACTTATGTTTCCACTTTAAAACTCGGGCTTAGTGGATATACTTATGTTTCCACTTTAAAACTCGGGTTTAGTGGGTATACTTATGTTTCCACTTTAAAACTCGGGTTTAGTGGGTTTACTTATGTTTCCACTTTAAAACTCGGGTTTAGTGGGTATACTTATGTTTCCACTTTAAAACTCGGGTTTAGTGGGTTGCCTTGTAAATTTACTTCACAAATTTCACTAAAGCATGTTCATTAAGACATTCACTTACAAGCTCCAGTTTCAGTAAACTTGTTTGTAGACTCAATTCCTTACTGAAGGTATCATAAATGTGCTTGTATATAAGTCAATTCCTCAAATTCCATTTCTAAAATGACCGTGTGAGACCCAATAGTTAGCGTATTGAACTATGAAACCAAGGTTCCATTGCATGGTAGAACAATGATGCTCTGTACTCTGGGCGACTGGTGCATTATAGAAAATTAGGCCAAATCCGATTGGAGTAGCTTAAAATCTGGAGGTGAATAGTATTGACTAGCTGTCTTCCCTCTAGTCTGTTAATTCAAAATTAGGAATGGTTAGCTTTGTGCGAAATATAGAACCAAAACCAACTATTTCTGGTGTATATCTGTTTCATTTCCAGTTTTAGTGGTCATGTTTTGTTTTTTTTTGTTTTTTTGTTGATAGATACATTCTTATTCTTCTGTTACAGTGTTAGTAAATATGTACTTCTGTACTGGGCGACCAGGCATCGCCTAGTGGTTAACAAGATGACTGACTACCTTCACTCTGAATAGTAATTCAAAATTAGGGCTGGCTATACTTGAATCATAAGAGTCTTTCGACCTTGGAATTTAGACCTCTTGCGTTCAGAGTGATTATGCATAATACTCCCCTTCAGCCCTACATAGTAAACGTTCGTTTTTTGTACGTCTCCCCTAGTGTTTCGAAACTTAGCTTCGGGGCTTATAACGCTAGAGTTTTGGGTTTGATTCCCGCAGTGGACACAGCTCAAAAAAAAATCCCACCTTGTAGCTTTGCACTAAAACAATCATCAAATATTTTCCATCCACGGACTTAAGTTGCTTTTCCAACATTTGCCGTAGGACTCTATGGACCTAGAACAGCTTTGCTATATAAATGCATCTTTATAGAGACCCAAATCTCTTCTGAGATACGAATTTGGATAATGACCAAAAGTCATGGATTATAAACTCAAAAATCCAATCGTTTGTAACAACGATTTTTAGTTTTTCTTCGATGGAGTATTTTAAAGTGAATGGTTATGTCTTGTCCTAACTTGTGGTGAAATACCTGATTTAGATAGATGAATTTAGAAACTCGGACACACATCCTCAATAATACTGTCCATGAATAGCTAGAAATATTGAATGGAAAAGATGACATAAAAGAACTGGACGATACTTTATGTTCCTCTTTGTCGCTCAAATGTCAACTATAACGTTTGTATAAAAATCAAATCAAAATTATTTTAGTCTGATGTTATGTAAATCATATTGTATTGGTTTGGTATGTTCATAACGCTTGGTCCTCTGGTGGTTCAGCGGTAAGTTTACGGAACTTACAAGATTAAAATTCGGGTTCTATTCCCCGCGGTGGACACACCATATAGTCCAATGCAGCTATAACGCTTGTTGTGACGAAGTGTTATCTGTAGTAGAATTAAATATGAATTTAAACTTCATTAATGAGTATTATAAAAAGCACATCGGCCTGATGAGTTCTGGTATTGAGCGAAATACCTCATCAGCAGCGGCATACAGTACACAACATGTGCGATTGAAATGTTATTATAGTGATGTCGTATAGAGCCAGTCAGTAATTAAAGATTTATTAACGATTATTATCTGTCTTATTGTGATATTGTATCACTCAAACTACCGATCTGTCATATTGTATTTCTTATTTTCTTTAATGTTATTAATATATAACTTTGCATGTGAGACCTGCTGCCTGGATTTATAGAGACATGTCTGACCTTAGCTTCTTACAATACAAGATATGTTTTCACTTAATCAGCATCAACCATTGACAAATAACCTTTATTATATTGTATTTTCAGAATATATTTATTACAAATTACAGACGTAAGCCTAACAAGCAAGACAGCCAGACACGATGATGTACAAAAAGCATTAATAGTATTTTGTAAGAATGATTCGCATGTGTTAATATTATGGCATGTTGCCACAGATGGCGCTAAGGACAACATTTTAAACACCTATATATTTAGTTCACGGTGAATTACAAACCGCTCTACAGTACAATGTTACCAAGATATATTTATGGCTGAAGGGTTATGTTACAGTATTTTCCAGGGAAGGATGTTTACATAGCAAGATTTTAAAATGATTTAGGGCCAAAGGGCATATACATTTCAAAAGAAGGGCCCTTCAATATTTCGCATGTTAGCCTAATCACTTGCATAGCACAGAATTTACAAAAGCAACGGGCTCTAAAACCACACTTAATCTCAATTTGGAGCAATGCTTTCATCCACAATGTGAAAGCTATGGTTACGAAAAAGACTCTTCTGACCCAAAAACCATTTTTACGGAGCTGTGAATATTTCCTGGTACTGTTAACAAAATAATAAAGAAGGATTTTATTTCGATGAAGAATCACATTCAACAGTTGTATTCACGAGAAATGTGGCCGTAGAAAGTGAAGACACAATAATCCACAATCCTGAAAAGATCCTTGATACAGCTTCAATGGATCAAACGTACTGTGTTCACCTATACACTTGATAAGTGAAGTGAAGAAAAAGTGTTCTTGGCCACTATTCAGTTCTTCACATATATAAGCAGTAAATACTTGTTAAGCAGTATGTTTGACACTTTTCACTATGATATAGGTCCAGCTTATCTCTCTTTGGTTAACTTGTGTTTAGGGTTATTGATGAGGAATGGAATTCTCCGAAACTAGTATAACCCAATAACACACGTTGATCAAATTGTAGATTGAATTGGACCTCCCTTGAACTTAGACTTCGAAATTAAACAATTTTAGGAATACTAAGTTTATTTATTAGCTTCAATGGATCTTTGTGCCTTTAATCCATTTAGACGTGGTCTTGAGAGCAGAAGTCCATTTAAAGTGGAGGAGCTGTGGAAAGTTTCGCGAGAAGTGTGGACTAAGGGTGGCCTTGTTGTCCTCCACAAATTTTTTTCTAGGGCTGAGTAATGGTGTGTAATCATGCCCATTAGTATGAGAACAATCAACAATGGATAAGTAATTCCGAGGGCAGCACATCAAGGATGTGTAACATCGCTTTTATAAATTAACCATCAGTATAGAATGTTCATAGCTTCTTAGTAATAATATTCATTATGTAGTATAGTAATGTTCATATGTTCTTAGTAATAATATTCATTATGTAGTATAGTAATGTTCATATGTTCTTAGTAATAATATTAGCTAAGTAGTATAGTAATTGTTAATATGTTCTTAGTAATAATATTAGTCTTAAGTAGTATTAGTAATGTT
>NW_013667590.1:68260-69059 GCF_000517525.1 Limulus polyphemus
AGTAAATCGTTCATATCGTCTTAGTAATAATATTAGCTAAGTAGTATAGTAATAGTTCATATGTTCTTAGTAATAATATTGGCTTATGTAGTATAGTAATGTTCATATGTTCTTAGTAATAATATTAGCTAAGTAGTATAGTAATGTTCATATGTTCTTAGTAATAATATTCATTATGTAGTATAATAATGTTCATATGTTCTTAGTAATAATATTAGCTAAGTAGTATAGTAATGTTCATATGTTCTTAGTAATAATATTCATTATGTAGTATAGTAATGTTCATATGTTCTTAGTAATAATATTGGTTATGTAGTATAGTAATGTTCATATGTTCTTAGTAATAATATTGACTAAGTAGTATAGTAATGTCCATATGTTCTTAGTAATGATATTGATTATGTAGTATAGTAATGTCCATATGTTCTTAGTAATAATATTGATTATGTAGTATAGTAATGTTCATTTGTTCTTAGTAATAATATTGATTAAGTAGTATAGTAATGTTCATACGGTCTTAGTAATAATATTGATTAGGTAGTATAGTAATGTTCATACGTTCTTAGTAATAATATTGATTAGGTAGTATAGTAATGTTCATACGTTCTTAGTAATAATATTGATTAGGTAGTATAGTAATGTTCATACGTTCTTAGTAATAATATTGGTTATGTAGTATAGTAATGTTCATATGTTCTTAGTAATAATATTGTTATGTAATATAGTTATTTTTAAATGGGGATTTAATTGGGGTAAGTTATGTTTCTTGTATTCTAACTGAGTAGAAAAGTAACTATAA
>NW_013667590.1:69260-75452 GCF_000517525.1 Limulus polyphemus
GTAATATAGTATTTTTAAATGGGGATTAATTGGGTAAGTATGTTTCTTGATTCTACTGAGAGAAAGAATATAATCATCAGTTACATCATAAAGACTAGGGATGCACGAGTAGTCAAATTTGGCCGATTACCGGGACCGCGTTCTCCCCTCGCCCCTCACAATATATATATATATATACAAAAATTGGAAACAAAAACAAAATTGACGTTTATTACATTTAACTGGATAATCACCAACAGAACATTGAAGTTTTACCTTCAACTTTCAATGCCTAGCCCCCAACTTCTCAAATCCCAACTCCTGTAGTTCTAAAAAAAAAAACCCCCCACCTTCTCCAGAAATCCACTTCTCAAACCATGCCTGTTATTAACCCCTATTGTTCTCTGAATCCCCGACTTTCAGCGGGCGGTCAGTTTTTGTTGCTGAACACATTTTTTTTATAATTAAACCAATTATTGACTGTAACTTTCAGTACCGCGTTAGTTTCCGCAAAGTTTAGGGCTTAGCTGCCTAACTTCGACACTCAGCCGGAGCCGAGTATTACCGGGTAGCCCAATACCAGGCCGGGGCCGAATATCTGTCCGGGTACTCGTGCATCTCTAATAAAGACATAAAAATTTGTGTTTTAATCCCCTTAAATTACTGTGTCGTTTTTCAAAGATTATTTGAAGTTTGCAGGTGCCTTTATCTCTACTCAGAATCAGCTAGAAGTAAGGACACAAATTAAACCTTTTAATACATATTTTGAAGTTATGTTTTGGATACAAACACAATTCTTTTATTATAGTTTCGCTACATAAACTGACCAGTTTACCGTCTAAAGGGCTGTCCTTCCTCCAAAGATTCCGAGTTCGATCATCAGTTTATCTCTTGGATCAATATGTCAAGCATCTTAGATTCTCTCCTCCTCTTTACACTTGTTCTTACAAGTGAGGTATTGCTCTGAAGTGGAGGACGACTGGATAGAGGGAGTAGGAGGAGTTTTGGAAGTGTTGTGGTAGCCATTTATCAAACCATTGAATTCTTTTTCAGAATTTGTAAGGAGTTTAATCTTCACACTACTTAAAGCTGTTCTGGTATTCTTTGATTCTTCTTCTTCGTGGCTGTGTTTTATGAATATGTTATTGAATTCGGCTTCTGTATTTGGCTTTATAAACTCTTCCTTCTGCTCCCTGTCGATAATCTTCTTCTGTGACTCATTTAATAGGTTTTGCACCGTATTTTCTGAGAAACTTTTTAGTATAGGAGCACGAACGTAAGAGTGAGCTACACTTGATTTATCGGTAGTAATGTTCACTCTTGTAAGTTTTGGTTCCCGTTCAGATTCCCTATAACCAAGTACGTTGTTTTGGTTTCCAGTAATATTCTGCTTCCATTTCCCTGTTTGAAATGATTTTGAAGCTGTTGAGCTTGGATATATCGGACTATTGATTTGAAACTCTATCTGTGGCTTTTCCTCGGAGTATTTTGTGGAACAGTTTGACACATTCGTGGCACTAGTGTTGCTAGTAGCAGCATGATTTATTTCTGTGGCAGATAACTCCCACTTTGAGTACTGTTGAACTAAATTCTCCATACCATGGCTCTTGTACTTGCTGGAATCATCTTGTTGGCTTCTTTGTTGCCACGAGCTAATGGTAACATTTGCTGATACCTGAGATTTTGATCTTTGATGCCCCTCTGTGGTCGAACTTTGTCTAGTTTTAACCATGCTAACATCTTGTTGGTGTTTTTGTTTAGAAATGTCTTGGTATTTAACATTCAACGACTTACTTACATTGTTTTTTGAGTTCTTAGTCCTAAGCGAATTCTGATCCACAAATGGTACACAAATTACTGTGTTGTTCTCCCCATTTTTCATAAAACTCTGATTTTGTGCAAATTGCTCTTTCCTCAGAACCAACTCTTCCTTTACGAGCCCATATTTAGCGTGGAATTGATGGCTTTGGTCTGAAAGCTTCAGATTCAAAGCTTTGCTTTTAATGTCATGTGTAAGTTGAACTTTTCTCAGGTGCTCTGAATCACTATAATACATGCTCTTCTGTGAGAGTTCGTCTTTACGATTGACAGCTAGATGTGACACAAGGTTTAACATGGAGGTCAAAGGTGATGATTCAAGTTCAGAGGGATTTGTGCATTTTAATCTGACCTGATTCTCCAACTCTTCAACAGGCCCTTCCTCAGTATTAATCGTGTAAATGTCTTCCTTCTCCTTTTTATACGAACCAATTTTAAAGTTGACAGGAATTGACTTTTGGCAATTTTCACCGGTAGATGGAGCTGTCTTCTGAACACATTGGCCACGATCATTCAGTTCTGATTCAACGGAAAGCAAACGTGTTGGTTCAACAACAGCATCACTTAAGCTACTTTTCTCTTCAACAAGGTGGTGAAAATCTTCATCACTATACTTGTCTCTTCCAAATGAAGAAGGTGATCCTGGGAAAGTGTCCCTCCAGACTGAAGCATTTAGGATTATATCCTGTTCAACAACAGGAAAAGCAGTGGCCATGTGTGTAAGAGGTTGTTGATTGGTAATCTTCTGATCGATATGAGGTAAAAAAGTCGCCATATCAGAAGTGCTTACAACTTCTAGTTCACTACTTCTAATATGGTCACGGACTTCTGTAAGAAACAAAAAGTCCATTATAGGCGATTTTCTTTTCTATATTAATAATATTTTATCAATTTACTACATATTAAAGTTTGTTCTTCCGTGTGGTTCCTGCTCGGCCTTCTTATTTCCATACATTAACGTTGCAAACACATTCTAGTCATTCCCCATTGTAGCCATAAACTGTTATCCCAAACTAATAGTGGACGCTATGGGTGCTGAAGACAACCCACAAAGGATGTTAGAGCTTAGAGTTTCTTAAGCTCTAAGGGTGCTGAAGGCAACCCAAAAGGATTTTAGGACTCATAGTTTCTTAAGATCTAAGGGTGGTGAAGACAACACAAAAGGATTTTAGGACTCATAGTTTCTTAAGTTCTAAGGGTGATGAAGACAACACAAAAGGATTTTAGGACTCATAGTTTCTTAAGATCTAAGGGTGGTGAAGGCAACCCAAAGGGATTTTAGGACTCATAGTTTCTTAAGATATAAGGGTACTGAAGGCAACCCAAAAGGATTTTAGGACTCATAGTTTCTTAAGCTCTAAGGGTACTGAAGACAACACAAAAGGATTTTAGGACTCATAGTTTCTTAAGATCTAAGGGTGGTGAAGGCAACCCAAAGGGATTTTAGGACTCATAGTTTCTTAAGCTCTAAGGGTACTGAAGGCAACCCAAAAGGATTTTAGGACTCACAGTTTCTTAAGATCTAAGGGTGGTGAAGGCAACCCAAAAATATATTAGGACTCATAGTTTCTTAAGATTTAAGAGCACTGTAGACTAAATTAGTATACATACAAAGGGATTTCAGGACTGATAATGTCTTATGGTGCAGAAGGTTAACTAAATATACTTTGTGATAGTTCATATAATAACAAAAACATTTAAAGAAACCTATCTGAAATATATATTTTGTTTTGCCTTTTTTCTTCATCATAGGTTAAAATTTTAACTTATAACAACAGCATTAAGTGCAGCATTATATACACAGATTAAAGTTTAGTTCAGTTTTACAACAACAAACAGGAAAGAGATATTATTTACATATATATGGTTAAAAGAAAAGAGAAATGCAAGGATATCGTATAATTTCTTAATTATAAACCTGCGTTGTTATTGTTTTTATAGTCGTGTGTTACAGAATATAACTAACTGAGTGAAAGGACACAAAACTAAAACAAATCAAGTTTAACTGTATAAAATAATACAAAATCAAAGTTGATTGAGTGAAAGGACATAAAACTAAAACAAATCAAATTTAACTGTGTGAAATAATATAAAATCAAACAAATCAAGTTTAACTGTATAAAATAATACAAAATCAAAGTTAATTGAGTGAAAGGACATAAAACTAAAACAAATCAAATTTAACTGTGTGGAAGGACACGATATTAAAAACAATCAAATTTAACTGTGTGCAAAAATATAAAATCATACAAATCAAATTTAACTAACTATGTGAAACTCATTAAATATTCATGAAAGTTCCATACGCGTCTTTTCTTATTATTCCATTATGTCATTAAAACAAATATATTGAATTCACCGGAGAAGGAGGTTTCTTGTAAATAATAATAAAAACTGTAATGACGTTGTCTTTGTTAGTGTCACGATATGAAGGTTATTTACTAACAGCTTGAGAAGATCAATATAAGAGAAACAGTCAGAGAACGACCAACCCTTTTCAGGCAAAAAAAAAAAAACACACTACCAAGTTGGAACGTGTTTTGGGGTTCTTCCTTAGTGTCATTACCACCGTCAACAACAAAATCAGATGGAGGAGGTGGGTAGAGGTAGGGACAGTTCCTCGCTCTATAAGCTTGTTTGTTTGTTTGTAGTTATGCATAAAGCTACACAATGGGCTATCTGTGCTCTGCCCACCACGGGTATCGAAACCCGGTTTCTAGCGATGTAACTACGCAGACATACCACTGTGCCACTGGGGGGCGCTCTATAAGCTAGCTTGGAACTTTGGAGAATCTAATTTATGAACTGGATATTGTGGATTTAAATAAAAAAAAAAGACGTTCAGAGTCAGAATCGGTGGCATCACTTAATGATATTTTATATACAGAGCCTTCCTCAAACCTCCAAAAATAACTAATTATTTTCACAATCGAATATTCACGGATTGTTATCATAAGCTTCAAATGTTTGACGTATCTTTTCATTTGACCAGAGTAACTTGTTATTCACTTGTCTAGATAGTATCGGTTTTGGATAAAGTAACATATGGAACAATCGGAGTTCTTCCAAATTGACAATAAACTATTATTATCATAAAATATTACCCAAAATAACACATATTGCTATAAATCCTTATAAAAGCCACCAAAGTCAATACGTCGTTATATATGTATATAGCATCAATATCTAACATACATGAACGTGGGAATCCATCTTCAGCAAAGTGAGGGTGCTGAGGAAACTCCAACCAAGAGTTAACTGGTAATAATAAAACCTAATGTCCAAAATTAACACCATAGTAAGTAATCTAACAACAAACCTTAGTACGACTAATTGTTTTAACTGCTCGATCGTGATTGGCTTTTAGGTGAACTTTCTATCTGCAAGTGTCTATAGCAAACCCAGAAGTCTAATTCGAGTGGTTCAACGTAACGTCTAAAAGATCGTCGTGGAATGTGTGTGTGTGTGCTACGTGAAAATCGCTAGGTTTGCGGGCTTATAACACTAAAATATCTGGGTTCGATCCCCGTGGTGGGCACAAAGGCAGATTTATGTCTAGTTTTATGTGCTTAACAATAAACAAATATTTCGTACTTTAGATGGAAACTGGTTTAAATCTGTATTAGTTGCAATTTTTAAATCATTTTCAAACTCGCTAAGAAAGAATTAAAAAATACGTTGTTTCAAACTGTTCGTCTGTTGGACATTAATGAAGAATACATAAGCAGCATTAATGTTAATTAATAATTCAGAATAACGGATGAGCACTTAGAGTTGCGTTTAGGAAGGGAGAGAGGGGATGCTTAACAAGCTGACGCCTGAAGCTGGTAACTTATGATTGATTTATAGCTAAGCCAGAATAATATGTAACTCTCTCACAGACAGACATAATCAACAAAATCCAGTCAATTTGGTTTCGATGTTGAGCGTTTTGTGGATAAAAATATTTTATACAGAAATATTTTCGGAATCAGAATTAGCGTTAGGTTTTACAATAGGCGCTGAGTTATTCAGAAATAACCAGGAATTGAAACGAAGTGTTATTTATTACTTTATCAGAGCACCTCAACTTGAATTCTTAAAGAATAGAATATTGAGAATCTAGATTTTATCACATAAAAAAATCCAACAAATGCCTTGAGAAATATGTCTCGTCTTAGCTATTGTTGTTGTTTTAGTCCAAAGCTACACAATGGGTTATCTGCGCTCTGTTCACAGTGGGGAATCGAACCCCGGATTTCAACATTGTAAGTCCGTATAACTTACTGCTTGTCCAGTATGGTCACGTGGTTAGTGCGCTTGACTCGCAATTTGAGGGTCGCGGGTTCGAATCCCCGTCCCACCAAACACGTTCGCCCTTTCAGCCCTGGGGCGTTATAAAGTGATGGTCAATCC
>NW_013667590.1:76424-79720 GCF_000517525.1 Limulus polyphemus
CTGCTAAATCAGGGACGGCTAGCGCAGATAGCCCTCGTGTAGCTTTGCGCGAAATTCAAAACAGACAAACTTATCGCTGACCCCCCGTGATACAACCGTTCTTATGTACTTTATTTTGTGTGTGTTTTGTTCTTCTTAACAGCAATTTGTAATACTGTGCGGTAAACACAACTGTAAACTTTATAATTTTTTATAAAGTGATTGGGAGTAGATAAAGGCTTTACAACAAGCAACTGCTTTTTTGAAGAAAAAAATGCGCAATGTTTTTGCTGGGCAACATTGGTTATTTTAGGACATCTTTATGTTCTGATCTATGGGCAGTCTGTCTCGTAAGAGCTTAATATAATGGAACTTTTACTTTAAAGATACAAGACAAACAGTAACAAACGTTCCTCGAATAACAGAAGCAAAATTTTCACTTGTTTTTATTGCATTATTTACAGTAAACGTATTTGATATTTGATATTTTGATGATATTTTTTACTGTATTCGATCGTGTGCGAAAGTGTTGTTTCCAGTATCAAACCTGGAATTCAGGTAAATCCAGTTGAAGATTTTTTTTTTAATAAAAATGAAGTTACGTTTGAAATGCTGGAAGCTGGCCTAAGTAGGCCTAAAGTTTGTAACACAAATTACGTAAATTACTGACATTTTCCACTCTCCTTTCGATTTGCCTATTTCGTGATCAAAATCAGGAGAGTCTAAAATTAGTATTTCTGATCTATATTTTGTCTCCCACTGGTCATTGCCCAAGATACCTTTCACATAACTCGTCAGACGGACGATTTCTAATGCTTCCCCAGCTTGCTGCGTTTAACCCGTAACTATAAAAGTATTATATATATAAATGACAAGCTTTGTTAGTGAACGAAAGGCCTCTTGGGTAGTGACTTGTGGGAGACAAATAATAGATCTGAAATAATATTTTCCCACATCTCTGATTTGGCTTCCACAAAGGAAGTTGTTACATACCTTCCTGATCTGTGATGTCAGAATTATATTCTTTCGTAGTAGCAAAACCATTAGCAAGTTGCCAGTCAGGATCAATGTCACGAAATTCATCTGGCTTTTCTGACTGTCGCTCAAACCGTGCATCGCTGTTGTTTCCAATTCTAGCTCGACTCTCATTAGTTGCCTCTAAATGTGCCTTACTGGTTCTGACTGGTTCAACCTGAGTCTTGCTGGTGCTTTTCTTTGATCCAGCTGGTGGTGGTGGTGGTGCTTTTCGTTTTTTTTCACTTGCACTGCCTGCAAGTATATTAGATGTTGAGGAAGTGATTGTCAGGTTGAAATTGTGGTTTTTAGAGACCTTAGTCGGTGTAGAAAAATCAGTTTCCTCTATAGTTGTAGAAAGATAACCATTCTCTTCGAGTTCACTAAACACAGAAGCCTGGTATCCACTGGAGTCAGAACTGCCTCTGGAGTGGGACACAGGAAGGCTACTATGACTATTATTGACTCGTTCCTCCCATCCTGTATTGTCACAGAGCCCTATAGTACAGTTTTTCCTCTCTGAGGGTGGGGGAGGAGCTGGACGCTTTTTTATCTTTGTCTGTTGTTGAGCTCTCAGTTCTTCCTCATCTTGGTGGCTTCCTTTACTGCTGGAACTTGTCAAGCTCTTAGTCGGTGTAGAAAAATCAGTTTCCTCTATAGTTGTAGAAAGATAACTATTCTCTTGGAGTTCACTAAACACAGAAGCCTCATGATATCCACTCGAGTCAGAACTGCCTCTGGAGTGGGACACAGGAAGACAACTATGACTATTATTTACTCGTTCCTCCAATCCAGAACTGCCTCTGGAGTGGGACACAGGAAGGCAACTATGACTATTATTAACTCGTTCCTCCCAT
Organism: Limulus polyphemus; assembly: GCF_000517525.1. Lineage (NCBI taxonomy): Eukaryota > Metazoa > Arthropoda > Merostomata > Xiphosura > Limulidae > Limulus > Limulus polyphemus. The sequence goes on from NW_013667590.1 coordinate 78,275, forward strand.
CCTGTACTGTCACAGAGCCCTATAGTACAGTTTTTCCTCTCTGAGGGTGGAAGAGGAGCTGGACGCTTTTTTATCTTTGTCTGTTGTTGAGCTCTCAGTTCTTCCTCATCTTGGTGGCTTCCTTTACTGCTGGAACTTGTCAAACTCTGAAAAACACAGTAAAGTAAGATATGATGCTCTGACATAGCTGGCCTTATCAAGAGCAATAACGGAAATAAATGTATTGAAATCAAGTCTCAAATTGTTTATTTAACCGCTATTTTCAGAGTTTAAACATAAACAGCGCGAGGTCTCAAACAGGTGGCCATCTTCCCCCATCAGTTCTGAATACTTCTGGTCAACGCAACGGTACCTGTGGAAGGAAGCGCATTATGCTAATACTCTAGTAAATTAACAAGCAACGATTTGTAAACGCAACGCTTCTACAGGTTTCGATATTACCACGGACTGTCTTCTTCACCTGATAAAAGACGAACCAAGGTACTAGCGAAACATCTAGAATCGCTGCTTTTAAATTTACTATAGCGCAACGGTATAAACGTTGTCTTTCATATGTGCTAACTTACTCCATTGCTTCGTTTTCTTTCTAACACTTCCGTGATTCCTTTCTTTGCTTCCCCTTCTCTTGCGGAATATGGAATCAGATGTGTGGCTGAGGAACAGAACGTTTATCAAAATCAAAATCAAGAAAGTTAAAGCTAATTAACTGAAAACAAATATTCATGATCTATGAATTTAAGATTATCATGCACATCGTGTCAGGTTATCATAATTTAGTTAGTGTGTTTATAGTTAAGCACAAAACTATACAATGGGCTATGTGTGCTGTGCCCATCACGGGTATCGAAACCCGGTTTCTAGCAGTATAAGTCCGCAGACACACCGCTGTTCCACTGGGTGGATAGTTATTCTGCTATTAAATGCTAATCACTTTAGAATGTAATCTTATAAACGTCTGAGAAAATGAGCTAATGTTACTTGACTTGCACAAAAGTCTGAGAAAAAGAGCTAATGTTACTTGACTTGCACAAAAGTCTGAGAAAACGAGCTAATGTTACTTGACTTGCACAAAAGTCTGAGAAAACGAGCTAATGTTACTTGAGTTGCACAAAAGTCTGAGAAAACGAGCTAATGTTACTTGACTTGCATAAAAGTCTGAGAAAATGAGCTAATGTTACTTGACTTGCACAAAAGTCTGAGAAAACGAGCTAATGTTACTTGACTTGCACAAAAGTCTGAGAAAAAGAGCTAATGTTACTTGACTTGCACAAAAGTCTGAGAAAACGAGCTAATGTTACTTGACTTGCACAAAAGTCTGAGAAAATGAGCTAATGTTACTTGACTTGCACAAAAGTCTGAGAAAACGAGCTAATGTTACTTGACTTGCACAAAAGTCTGAGAAAAAGAGCTAATGTTACTTGACTTGCACAAAAGTCTGAGAAAACG
>NW_013667590.1:80295-83964 GCF_000517525.1 Limulus polyphemus
AGTAGGCATAACAACTACAGGAGAATAGTGCATTATTACTCTACATCTAAATTTAGTAGTCATAGCAACTACAATAGTAGGCATAACAACTACAGGAGAATAGTGCATTATTACTCTACATCTGAATTTAGTAGTCATAGCAACTACAATAGTAGGCATAACAACTACAGGAGAATAGTGCATTATTACTCTACATCTGAATTTAGTAGTCATAGCAACTACAATAGTAGGCATAACAACTACAAGAGAATAGTGCATTATTACTACATCTGAATTTAGTAGTTATAGCAACTACAATAGCAGTCATAACAACTACAGGAGAATAGTGCATTATTACTCTACATCTAAATTTAGTAGTCATAGAAATTATAGGAGAATAGTGCATTCGAACCAGACCTGGAGTCAGCAGTCGTACAAACGACCAGGTATAGTAATTGTTCTAAATGTCAAGTTGTGACAATGACGATTAAACTAAAGAACCATTCTATCCTTTAACTTATGATTTAAAATATAGATGGCAGCACTATTAATAATAATCTGTATTTATTGTTTCGAGCCTCGTACTTCTTACTTTCTCATCACTGGGAAATGTATTTATATATATCTATATTTGTGACGATTTTTACCTTTATTTATTACAATATTATATTTAGTTAAAATTTGTAAAATAGAAGGCACTTTATTATATAAATGAATGCTTCTAAACATTCGTTTACATTTCTTTGAATCTAACTTAGTGTTTCCACATATTTGCCAAAAAAAAAAGAAAGAGAATGAAAATATAGATTTAAACATTAGTTAACACAATTTAGTAACTACAATCATAGATGTCACAACAGTCGCTTTACTATGAAATACCAAAAATATTTTACATGGCTAGATCGCGAGTCAGTCAACATGAATTATTTTTACTTAAAGGTCTGTACGAAGTTTATTCATTTCGAAAAATTACTGTTCACAAGAACGGGTCTCTAAAAAATATCCTCCATTTTTATATTTCTCAATAAATAAAATAACTTATTCTAAAGTTTTGCATGTTCCTGAATTACCTCAAATGGCTGACATGGTACTTTAGGTATCTTCTTAAGCGTGGGTACCGTGGTAGAACTCTTACACGCAATACAGATAATATTGGAGCCCAGCGAACCAATAGGAGTATTAGGTTTGTAGAGAATTTCCTTTCCCCTTTCTGTAATAACTTGGATCACGTGACCTCCTGGGCTGATTTTATTGGCTGTTGTCACTTGCACCAAAAGATCCATCATAGGTGTTCTTTGACAGAAAAATAAAAGAGAGACCACCAACAGAAAATATGATGTGATATTTTGTTGAAATTAAAGGGTTGAAAGTTGCTATAGTTACAGTTGCTAAACAGTATCATTGTTACGGTTGCTTTGGTCATCCACAAACAGCAATATACTACTAAAACACTTGTAGCATTGAAAATCACGTGAAAATGTCCAAAACACTGTAAGGGAAAGTAACAATATCGTTGATGTTCCAGCCAACTTACCATCACTGTACCCCAATAATTGGTTATACAATTATGATTTTTTCTTTACAGTGACTTCAGCCACATTTTTGTATTTTGTAACATTCAGTTACATACAGAAATACTGCTATATTGTAGAAGCTGACAGACACTGTAGAAAACGTATAACATCGTTTATTTTCTTGTTTTCATCACAAGACAAAACTTACCACATCAAAAACAAACAAAAAAAAGAATGAAATTCTTATTGATAATCTTCCATGACTCATAACGTGTCACTACAACTTAGGTGTAGGACAAGACAATCAGATACTACACGATATACAATTTGGGATCCACACTACAACTTAGGTGTAGGACAAGACAATCAGAAACTACACGATATACGATCTTGGATCCACACTACAACTTAGGTGTAGGACAAGACAATCAGAAACTACACGATATACGATCTCGGATCCACTTTAGAGGTGTAACCAAAGCATGGAAATATAAGTAGTCTTTTGTTTATCGTAACCAAAGCATAAAAATATAAGTAGTCCTTTGTTTATCATAACCAATGCATGGAAATATAGGTATCCCTTTCTTTATCATAACCAAACATGGAAATATAAGTAGTCATTTCTTTATCATAACCAAAGCATGGAAATATAGGTATCCCTTTGTTTATCATAACCAAAGCATAAAAATATAAGTAGTCCTTTGTTTATCATAACCAAAGCATAAAAATATATAAGTAGTCCTTTGTTTATCATAACCAAAGCATAAAAATATATAAGTAGTCCTTTGTTTATCATAACCAAAGCATAAAAATATATAAGTAGTCCTTTCTTTATCATAACCAAAGCATAAAAATATAAGTAGTCCTTTGTTTATCGTAACCAAAGCATAAAAATATAAGTAGCCCTTTCTTTATCATAACCAAAGCATAAAAATATAAGTAGCCCTTTGTTTATCATAACCAAAGCATAAAAATATAAGTAGTCCTTTGTTTATCATAACCAAACATGGAAATAAAAGTAGGCCTTTCTTTATCATAACCAAACATGGAAATAAAAGTAGGCCTTTCTTTATCATAACCAAAACATGGAAATATAAGTAGGCCTTTCTTTATTATAACCAAAGCATGGAAATATAAGTAGGCCTTTCTTTATCATAACCAAAACATGGAAATAAAAGTAGGCCTTTCTTTATCATAACTAAAGCATGGAAATAAAAGTAGGCCTTTCTTTATCATAACCAAAGCATGGAAATATAAGTAGGCCTTTCTTTATTATAACCAAAGCATGGAAATATAAGTAGCCCTTTCTCTACTCTGGAGGACAAATTTTCTGTAAAAATTGTCGTGATCTATAAATGTCAGCAACTTACTGAACGACAAGTTTCTGTAAACTTGTGATCCTCATGATCTAGAAACTTCAACAACTTACTGAATGACAAATTTTCTGTCACAGTTGTCGTGACCCAGAAATGTTAACACGAAAATAAAAATCCAGCAATAGTCTTTCAACAAATTAAATGACAACACGTGATGGATATGCGAACATAATTAATTTAGAAAAAGGAAAACGGATGTTTACACATTTTACTAATTTTAGTCTTAAAAAAGAAATCTGGGCTTTGCGAGTGACATTTGTTTATAATTTCTGCATCATTAGTGGCAGATATTTTTCCTAACACCGAACGGGTAATATAATATTTCGTTTTTAATTCTAGCTTCTCAACATTCTAAATGATTAATTATGTTTTGCATACACCTCACAAAGGGTCATTATTGACACCCCTGAAGGTTGTTACCCGTTAACGACAAGGTAACTGATCTTTCACTAGTTTTAACCACCAAGTAACGAAACTGTTGAATTCAGTAAGATATTTGTGGACTGAAATATGTTTGTATATTCAAGGGCTATCTGCGCTAGCAATCCCTATTTTCGAACTGATAACCCCGAGAGAAGAAAGCTAGTCAACAGTACTCACCGCCAACTCTTGGGCTACTCTAATTAAATAGTGAGATTGTATTGTCACTTTTATAACGCACCCACAGTCCCAAAGTGCGGAGAGTCGTTTTTGTTTTTTTTTTTTTTTTTTTTTTGGAATACAACACTAATCAAGGATTCGATGACGAGGAACCCACTTTAAGACTAATAATGGCTGGAGACGGCTTAAATGGGTAATGA
>NW_013667590.1:84556-85857 GCF_000517525.1 Limulus polyphemus
ATGTTAAACTTATATTAAAGTTTTTCTTCATTACCCATTTAAGCCGTCTCCAGCCATTACTAATCAAGGATACTCTTATCCATTAGGCAGGCCAACCAGTAGGCCACACTCGGACCGATTGATAGCTGTATGTGCTTAAGAAAATCGAGAGGATTTTCCTCTTGGAGACCAAAGGTTAGAAAGCGAAATGGTGCATGTCTAGCAAACAACAACAACTAAGTCCATTGTTTGTATTTTATAAATAGGTTTACCTATACCATTAAATTTTCTGATTAACTTAAACGTCAAAAATCAACAGATGTTTAATTCACATAAAATAATCTATATATGTTACCTTCTTTCCACCATCATTTGGATTTTTCTCTTATCCGGAAGAATGACGTCAAGATCTATCTGACCCTCTAGTAGTTCGTCAATAGCACAATCATCACCGACACGAACAACAGGAACGCCCTCATGTGGTAAGGATGTAGATGAACTCCTGGTGGAGATTACAGGTACTACTTCTGTCATTTTCCCACTGTAAAAGAACAGAGCACTAGACAGTTGGGTTGATATATTTAAGTTAAGCACGAAGCTACACAGTGGGCTACCTGTGCTCTTTCTACCACGGATATCGAAACCCGGATTCTATCGTTGTAAGTCCGCAGATTTACCGCTTGCCACTGGGGGGGGGGGGGGCTCAGTATATATGCCAATCAGAACAATCTATCAAGATTACGTAATATATGAAAAATTGAGAATACTAAAGGATATCGGGACTTTTGGACTAACATACAAAAGAACATACATACGAAGAAACAAAAAAACATACGACTAACCATTAATCCAAACATAAAACTACTGTCTGGTGGGGGGGGGGGGGAAGGATCGTCATCAGATTCCATCCAAGACACATATGTCGTATGTTATCACTTCATGTATATTTACAGACAAGAAACCAGAGGAGTATCTGAGATTGGAAAAGGAAAAAAAAAGAAAGGATCGTCATCAGATTCCATCCAAGACTTATTATACATAAGTATCAAGAAGCAATACTAATTATGTAGAATTATAAACGGACTTTTCTCTACGTTAAAATACTTTTATTGCGAGCTTTCGGGCCTCTTACCGAATCCTTCATCGGGCAACAATGTATTGTTGTAGAGAAACGTCCGTTTATAAATCTACATATTAATTTACCTACGTTAAGAGTCTTAAACAACACACAATACTTATTTTTCTATGACGATGACAAAACATTGTCGAAACGTTGTACATTTGTTGTTATGTTAAACTTATATTACAGTTTTTTTTTCATT
>NW_013667590.1:86801-90876 GCF_000517525.1 Limulus polyphemus
CACGTAGAAGCCTTCACTTTAACGTGTTTGTAATTTTGTGCTTTAAAATTCGGAACAGTTATGAATATAATATGACAAGCTTACATTCAATTATCTAAAATCGAGTATCCGCAGTATCAAAGGATTTCTAGAAGAAGAAAAAAAATCCAAATATTCTTTGAAACTTTGGTCTTCAAAGCTCTGTAACGTTCTTCATCTAATCCTAAGAGCATATTCTATTATTTTGGCTCTATCTCTTTGGTTAAACAAGCTGCAAGGAATGACCCACAACTGTGGTTTACACCAAAGCAAAAAATGGTAATTCAGCCTTTTCTTCGTGCCAATAAAATATATGAAAAATAAACATTATAAAACTGACTACTTTGAGTACGACCAATTATTGGTATGAATTATAACTTCTTTTAGGGTTTTTTTTTTGAGATATGAAAAACTTCTTACTCGGTAACCATGTTTATCATTAATTTAGCCACTATATTTTATATATACAGAAGCGTACATATTATCTACTTATCTTTAACAGACACTTAGCAGACTTTGTAGGGAAAAGTAAATATTACCTACGTATCTTTAACAGACTTTGTGGCGAAAGATAAAAATTATATCTAATTATCTTTAGCAGATTCTTAAAAGAAAGCTAAAGATTACTTCATTAGCTTCAACATTTTACCGAGGAAAATAAATTCTACCCAAATAACTTGAACAGACTTTTATAGAGAAGAGTGTTACTGCACGAAATCATGTGATCAGGCCTAGGGGGATACCGGCTGTGATAGGAGTTATTATATAAAGTCATGTGACCAGGCCTGACGATATAGCAACAGAAATATATATCATTGTATAAAGTCATGTGACCAGGCCTATTGAGCTATCAGCTCTGATAGGTGTTATTGTATAAAGTCGTGTAACTAGTCCTACTGAGATATCAGCTGTGATAGGTGTTATTGTATAAAGTCATGTAACTAGGCCTACTGAGATATCAGCTGTGATAGGTGTTATTGTATAAAGTCATGTAACTAGGCCTACTGAGATATCAGCTGTGATAGGTGTTATTGTATAAAGTCATGTAACTAGTCCTACTGAGATATCAGCTGTGATAGGTGATATTGTATAAAGTCATGTAATAGTCCTACTGAGATATCAGCTGTGATAGGTGATATTGTATAAAGTCATGTAACTAGTCCTACTGAGATATCAGCTGTGATAGGTGTTATTGTATAAAGTCATGTAACTAGGCCTAATGAGATATATTTTTACCTAAGCCAACAGCGTCATCGATTACTGAGCCTCATATCTTAAATCAATTTTCAGTGTTCTCGTCAAAAAAATTTGAAACAGCACTGTTGTCATAAAAATTCCTGCAACAACAATTTTTATCACTTTATCCACCCATCCATTATTGGTGTTAGATACTTTCCTCGGGATGAACATTCTCACACTGTGAACACCAATATACACTCTCAAAGTTGCACACAGCTACAGTTCAGCGACTACACCATTAATCTCGCCACCAATACGTGTTCAGAAGCTTGAGAAGATGTGTGTACTTTTGCACCTCGGAACCAAACAGCGTTTATCACTGAATTTTGTAGAACTAAGTTTGTTACTTCTCAACCTTCTTCTTTTCCGTGTAACAGAAACTGACAAGCACGAGCTCATTGTCCACGTGTGTCTTAGGCTTCCAGTGTTTTGTCTCTAAATTGGTTGTAATTTTTACGTACGTATGTGTTTCATTTGTAGTGTTCTGAGCATGATAATTTTTCTATTTATATAAAAGAAAACTGAAACCCTGCAGACTGACACTTAGCGAGATAATCCCAACAGACTGACACTTTTCTTTTTATCTCGCTTAAGTTTTTAACCACTCCGGGTTTTATTTGTAAAAATGTATCTTTTAATCTATAGAACTGGTACACATCGCGCCTAATGTACACACAAGTCAAACACGAATCAGACATCTAATCCTTATCTTCATTATAGACTCGTCTGTTACTTTGTTCGTATACATGGTTTTATCAGTATAGGCTTGGCAAGATTATATTTCAAAGAGGTATGTTAATTTAGGCCTTTATCTTCTTCAATACTCGAAGCCTGTGTAGAAAAATAGGAACTAAGAGGTGAACAGAAAGATGTCCTGCAGCTGTATGTACAGAAGACCGCGTAAGGTGAACAGAAGGATGTCCAGCAGCTGAATGTACAGAAGACCGTGTAAGATGAACAGAAGGATGTCCAGCAGCTGAATGTACAGAAGACCGTGTAAGATGAACAGAAGGATGTCCTGCAGCTGTATGTACAGAAGACTTCGTAAGGTAAACAGAGGGATGTCCTGCAGCTGTATGTACAGAAGACTGCGTAAGGTAAACAGAAGGATGTCCAGCAGCTGAATGTACAGAAGACTGCGTAAGGTAAACAGAAGGATATCCAGCAGCTGTATGTACAGAAGACCGCGTAAGGTAAACAGAAGGATGTCCAGCAGCTGTATGTACAGAAGACCGCGTAAGGTAAACAGAAGGATGTCCAGCAGCTGTATGTACAGAAGACCGTGTATGTCTAGGTACATAGACATGATATTACTTACTCAAATAACTTTAATGTTTGGTCACATAATTGTAAGAAATTTACGATTTATCGACACCGAAAGTTGGGGCTACACGTAGGGTTGCCAGATTTTGATGATAACCTGACTGGGTGGTTTGGAGGAGCGTCTTAAGTTACTCCAGCAGATTGTGCATGGGGCAGAGCCCCAGATGAAAATGCATTTCGTGCCTTTTAAGTATATAACTGGAGTCCAAAATGAAATGTTCTTTTTTTTGTTGTTGTTTAAAAAATCACACAACTCTTCCAAAATTCTGACTCTTTTGATAAGTTGATTCAGACTCTGAACAGCTTAGATCCTCAGAGACAGACAGATAGACACGCTCAGAATTTGAAGAATTAGAGAAGTCTTTTTTTTTTGTACTAATAGTTTGTTTGTAATGAAGCACAAAACTACACAATGGACTATCTGTGTTCTGGCCACCACGGGTATCGAAACCCGGTTTCTAGCGTTGTAAGTCCACAGACATATCGATGTACCACTGGGGGCAGGTACTGACAGATTCTGCATTTAATACATGACACGTTGAGATTGTAGGCTGGACTACATGTGCTTGTCCAATTAGCTAACACCATATATCTTTTGTCATAAATTGTCAAACGCACAGTTTTTTAAGCCCAAGTTGAGTAAAAAAAAAACATATTTTTGCGTCAGCGAGGTAACGTGACTAGTGTCACGCCACGTTTCTAGAACTATCCTGTTCCTTCGGGAGTGCTCTAGCATTTGCTAGATTGGGGGTGGGCTGGTATGTATAAGATGGTCACGGCGTGACGTGAAAATGTGTGTAGGTAGTGAGTAATTGAAGTGCAGTCAGAAAGTATTGTTGAAGTTTACGTTCGTTGATATAGCGTTTGTTATAGAGCGACTGTTGAAAATAAGTGTATCGGTAAAGTTATATTCAGAAAGAATAAATCAGTTTTATTAAGAAAGGACTTGTGTCGCTAAAGTTTCGTGGGAACGAAATTACGGAAAATCAACTAACGAACGGAGACGCAACAATATACTAACTAATTAAAATCAATTTACAAAATATTCCATTAATTAATTTCTCGACTAGTTTTGACATACCACGTACATCATTTTCAAGGACATACTGATGCACGTGGTATGTCAAAACTAGCTAGCCGGGTAATTAACTATATGTTAACTGTTTTTAGGTAAGTTGTGCTTTAAAAAGCAGTTTTTTAACATCATTCGTAGGGAACACAAAGTACTTCAAAACTTCATTATTGTCAAATGCTATTTTCTACTTGAATGGACATTTTTTTTTATTTTAAGCCTAAAATCCAGAAAACCAGGAGGGACTTCTTTCCTAACATTTACCTTCCAGCCAGGACGCTGAGAGAGAGAGAGAGAGAGAGAGAGAGAGGAGGGGTAGGGGGGGGGGGGGGTAGGGGACGAAACCGTATCTACGAGGCCGATACTAATAGTAATAAATAAGTAATTTAAACCTTACTATTTATACGTAAGTAGGTAGGTTAC
>NW_013667590.1:91514-96656 GCF_000517525.1 Limulus polyphemus
CCTAGCCTAAATAATTTCAAGTGCCGCGGCTATTGAGGATTCCCTCTTCTTTAAACTAGATTTTTTTTCTGTGTATTGTTTGTTTGTTGTTTTGAATTTCGTGCAAAGATACACGAGGGCTATCTGCGCTAGCCGTCCCTAATTTAGCAGTGTAATACCAGAGGGAAGGCAGCCAGTCATCACCACCCACCGCCTACTCTTGGGCTACTCTTTTACCAACGAACAGTGGGATTGACCGTCACATTATAACGCCCCCACGGCTGAAAGGGCGAGCATGTTTGGTGGGACGGGGATTCGAACCCGCGACTCTCAGATTGCGAGTCGAGCGCCCTAACCACCTGGCCATGCCGGGCCAGATGTGATAGACTAGAGAGAGAAGTCAGCTATTCAACACTACTCACCGCCTGTTCTTAGGCTACCTTTTTACCAACGAAAAGTGGGATTGACCGCCACATAAAACATGGCTGAAACGTCTAGCATGTTCGGTGATGGGATTCGAAGTCGCGACCCGCAGATGGTGAGTCGAGATCATGGAAGGCCCCCCCCCACAAATATTGTAAACAGAAATACCGTCAATAGTTCGGTTAATCCCTTTAATTACTGCTGGTGATTGTCATGTGTATTTTACATAGAGAATGAGTGAATTCACCCAATTTCTTAAACCGTGTGTTGTAACACGAAAAAAAACGCATAAAATTAGTCAATATGACGTAACATGTAACCAACCAGGGTAATTAACAACATAATAAACAAGTCGTTAATTTGAGGGTTAAACAGATGATCATCATGCACTGTGCGAAACCAAGGAATTAATTTAAGGGTTAAACAGGTGATCATGCACTCTGTGAAACCAAGGAGTTATTTTGAGGGTTAAACATGTGTGCGAAACCAAGGAGTTAACTTAAGGGTTAAACAGATGTTTGAAACCAAGGAGTTAATTTGAGGGTTAAACATGTGTGTGAAACCAAGGAGTTAACTTGACGGTTAAACATGTGTGTGAAACCAAGGAGTTAACTTGAGAGTTAAACATGTGTGTGAAACCAAGGAGTTAACTTGAGGGTTAAACATGTGTGTGAAAACAAGGAGTTAATTTGAGGGTTAAACATGTGTGTGAAACCAAGGAGTTAACTTGAGGGTTAAACAGATGTATAAAACCAAGGAGTTAACTTGAGAGTTAAACATGTGTGTGAAACCAAGGAGTTAACTTGAGGGTTAAACAGATGTATAAAACCAATGAGTATTTCATTTCTTGCAAAGTACAATAAATCAGAAACGATTTAATAGTCTGATGATGCTGAGCAGTTTCCAAGCTGTCGACAACTTGGGGATCAAATGGTTTAAATACGTTATAAAACAGCCCCCTCCCCCATCTCCCCCAGTGGCTCAATGGAAGTACGAAAGCTTATAACGCTAAAAAGTAGGCCTTAATACCCATGGTAGCCACACCATAGATCCGGTCCGGTACCAGACTTTTCCAGACAGAATTTTTGGGGAACTTTGTTGTCAAGGTTTGTAGATCACCAGTGTGTTGGACACGCTCTTTGGGGGTGGCTATAGTCCCCCAAGTCTCCCTTTAGCGCTTCCCCCTTGCACATATAGTCAATTATTCATCTTTGAGCTTAACAACAAGCAAACAAACATAAGCGTAATAAAATATTTAGCTTTTAGTTATTAACTGATTTTATATATATAAATAGACATTTGTAATTTTTAGGCTAATTATTCCTTTTTCAATTTGATGACGAGGAAATAAAAGTTAGGAGACGGCTTCGATGGGTAATAAAAAACTTTATTATAAATGTTTAACGTTTGAACAATACTATTCCTTTTCCTTCGTCACCCTATTATATTTCTTGATTCGATGCCAAGATCTAAGTTTTTATAATCCTGTCATTAATATCACCTAAGGAGTCGCCTGCTGATCGTTTTTCATTAAAAATAGGAAAAAAAGAGCCAAGTTTTAAGACGTTGCTACTAAATGCTTTCAAAATATTTCCGGATATTTGATACAACAAGTCTTTCATTTTCTGAGGACAAGAGACGTACCAAGTTGACCTTCTCGATCGTTCACTGCGTAGATATCACATAAACGTCACAAAAGCTAAAGTTGTGATCAGAGCGGAAGACTGCCGGATTTCATTCCGGAAGTTGTTCCGTCATCCAACACAGTAAAGGAAATAACGTTCCAAAATAATGTTGAGATCTGATCTTCGAATTTCATTTGAAGGTCTCACGCGAACCTTCACGTAACGCGCATGTCGTTAACACGGATATTATTAACGATGTCGATCACCATAGTCTTATTAACTTATTAAAAAGACTGGTAACTACTGCTCTAGAATATGAATGAACGTCATAGCAAAAGATATTTCTATAGAAATTGAATGTATGCTGTTTAGAATATTCAAATAGAAATCGTGTGTTTATATTTTTGTCTTAACCTACAAGGTGGTCAAAAGTTAAAGACACATTTTCTGTTTTAAACCCACTTAGATTTAGTCCACAAAGCACGATGTCTCTTATGAAAATTGCCTCTTACCACGTCAATAAACAGCCGAGTTCCCGGGAAAGTGTGACGTCATATGAAAGCAACCTGTTATCTGTAGGCATGAAATTTCAGACGTTGAGCCACGCGCCCATAACATGATGCAAAACTCCCTCTAGCCCAAAATAATACAAACATCTAACTTTTTGAAGAAAAAATATATACCCTACTATAATATGTTGAATAATAATCTGTAAATGTATCATAAATGGCAGAACTTTACACACAAAATGTTTACAGAAAATACTACTTTGTTTTGTTAACTAATACGTTTTTAATATATCTGTAATAATTTTAGAAAATATTATAATGAATTTATAACCCTATTTACTGCTGGTGCTATTCTATCTTTAGTTGAACAACAAACGTAGGTGTTTGAGAAGAATCAACAACAATATTTTAAAGTAAATCACAAAGTGTCAAGTATTTCAACACATTACAGCCCATGGAGTAAGTAGTTAACTAAAGGGTTTGAAGAACAACAATAATAATGTACTTTTGGGACAAGCAGCAGGAAAGCTATGACGTTACTATCGAGTATTGTTTAAATGTTTAATACGTGTCATTCTTCATCGCATCATTCAACAGTTATTCGGGACAGAAGGTAATATTTCATCTATGTTACATAAAAGCAATGAGGGTTCTAAAGATTAGATAAATCTCGATTAAACAATTCCGATAACCAAAGCGCTTTCCGAAGCCTACGTTGTCATGAGCATACAACGCACCTCTGTGTAGCTTGTTCCTTAGCAACGAGGTTTTACTAAGCAACTGAGCAGCAGGAATTTTGAAACTATGTGAATTAAGCCTTTTTTGGTCGAGTGCAAACAAACGCAGGTAACTGGAAGCGTATGAAGCTTAGAACTAATCTTTTGGCATGTTTCACTTTAAATGAACTAATTTTCAGACCTAGCGGCCTACTTTAAAAACAAAAAAGCATTGCTACGTCAAGATGTCTAATATTTTAAAGTGAATCATAAAACATCAATAATTCTAACATATCACAGCCCATGAAACAGTTTACTACAAGTTTTGAAGAAGAACAATACTAATGATGCATATACTTGACACTGGGTAATAAAGTTTGTAATATGTATAGTATGAAAAAGTCACTAGTTGTAAACATTAATAATCCAACATTTATATATTTATCTATTCTTTACAGAGGGCGCCACCTTATAACTACCATTCCCAGAAGAGTTGTTAAGCGCCAAACTACCCAAGGGGTATCGGTGCTGTGCCCACCACTGGTATCGAAACCCTAATTTTTGCATTATGAGCCGCCTGGCTTCCCGTTGAGCCACTAGTGGGCAAACAGAAGAAAGAAAAGTTCAAAATGAAGGATCCAAAAAAAGGGCAAACTATCAATTTCTCACTCTATCGAGATCTATAATTACGCCCTACCAGCCACGTGCCTAACGAAACAACAAGGATAAATCCAACTTTAGTGTTTAAATATATAATAGGGAAATAATAAATTAAATATTGTAAATAGAGTTGTTTCTACTAGCTATGTGTAATACAGTACATTGATAAGGTCCAACTTTCGTGTACGCCATGTTAGTCTTAAGATATTTCAAATTAAGGTAAATGACTGTGTATGTTGGAAGTAACTGTTCCTTGTCTAATATGAATCCATATTGAGAAGAATTAATGTTACATATCAATCCAGTGATGAGTATTTTTCGTTCACCAATAAACAAGTCAGAAGGTCTGCTTAAAGCTTACAAAATGAAGCCAAAATTAACTAGTAAAAATAACATAATAACGAGGTGCGCCTTAGATTTTGTGATATATACCCATTTTACATACCCCCTAGAAGTTTGTGTGTATGTATTTTCACTGCTCTATTTTTGTTTGTTTGTTGAATTTCGTGTAAAGCTACTCGAGGGTTATCTAATTTCGAAGTGATAAACCTAAGCTAGTCAAAACCACCCTCCGCCAACTCTTGGACTACTCTTTTACCAACGACGAGCATGTTCATTGACGGGATTCGAGTCCGCGACTCGCAGATCACCAGTCGAGCGTCCTTAACCACCAATCACGTGATTGAAGTGTATATATACAATCTTATATTTTAAAATGAGTCCATAGTTCCTAGCGGCGAAAAAGTCCAAGAAAAATCTAAGTTTGAAAATCTATTGCAAACACTTCATCGTGCCCCCCAGTGGAACAGCGGTATGTCTACGGACTTACAACGCTAGAATCCGGGTTTCGATACCCGTGGTGGACAGAATTCAGATAATCCATTGTGTAGCTTTGTGGGAAGCTCTGAATACTTTTGTACGATTGATAAAGCTAAATTTGACCCTCAAAATGAACAGGGGGAAAAACATTAATAATTTATGGTTTCTCTCGTTAGTTGTAATTTAAAAAAAAAACTCATAAAACTTTTTTCTGGCAGATTGTGTTCATCATTGAATAACAAATGGGAGCTCCATATTTGTCACGTGACAAACTTTAATATGTCTATAGCTATGTTGATAATAAAGCACGTGCATTTTTCATTAAATCCGTAAACTGAATTTAAGAAATCAAACAGTATTTCTCTTTTACTATGAGACCCGGCATGGCCAGGTGGTTATGGTGCTCGACTC
>NW_013667590.1:97554-105885 GCF_000517525.1 Limulus polyphemus
ACTGTAAATATTTCTTGTAACTTGCTACATGTGTTACAGTTTCTACAGATATTGTATTTCTTGTAACTTGCTACATGTGTTACAGTTTCTACAGATATTGTATTTCTTGTAACTTGCTACATGTGTTACAGTTTCTGTAGGTATTAAAAGTACCTTCTGTAACATGTTACAATTTCTAGAAATGTTGTAAATACTTTTGGTAGATCGCGACACACGTTACAGTCTTTGTAGCTGATTTACACACACTTGTCATTCCCAATTATTTGATTACAGGAGTGGTAAATCACACAGCAAGCATCAGACACATTTATAGTGACGTAACAGAAATAGTTTGCTTGTTTGAGGCGCAACCAAGTGTGGGGAGACACAGGAATTGTTTCGTGTGTGTGCTGAAAATATGTAATTAAGATAATAATTTAAAAACACCTTATCAGCTGCATACAAAAAACTTGATAACTAGATCAAGCAGCTGAGAAGGACAAACTTAGAATGGGCCTGAATTTTAGGGGGACATAAAGATTACCTGAAAATGTTGATGGGGACACATCCCCTCCTCTTGCTGCGCCTATGGTTGTAAGGAAAGTTGATTATTTATCTATCAGTGATTACACAAGCCTGCGAATTTAAAGTTCATAAAAGTTGTTTCGGTTTTTAATAACGAATTCTCCATAATTCAGCTACGCAGATTTCGAAAATAATATTCATTTTTTTTTCTATCACGTAAGGATTTTTTTACAAATCGGGAAGAAAAAAAAACTTCTTACTTAGATCAAATTATTATTTCGTTTACCACAATAACCATTTTTTATTATTACGTTTGTTAACAAATATACAAACAAACTGAAGAAAAGGGAAGAACATTGATGTCAAACGAATATGCATCCTCATTCATCCTGATTTTTTGTGTGTGAAATCTACGTCTTTTAGTCTCAAAACTACGTGTTGTGGTCATTCATTTATGTATTGCGTTATGACGTTTTGATGGAGAAAAATGGATATCATTTTCGGATTCAGCGTACAGGAATTACAGTAGTACATTTTAAACTTTCAAAACAATAAAATCATCGTAGGCCTGTGTTAACAACAAAACCATCACAGACCTGTTTGTTTGTTTGACATTTCATTCCAGCCTGAAGGGCTGGGAGGCCATCAGAGGGTTACACCCTCTCAGCGGCCAGGAGATGTAAGAAGAACACAGTTGAAAAATTGTATATGGAGATGATAAGTGAGTTCGACACAGTATTTCTCTTTTACTCTGAGGCCCGGCATGGCCAGGTTGTTATGGCGCTCGACTCGCAATCTGTGGGTCGCGAGTTCGAATCCCCGTCACACCAAACATGCTCGCCCTTTCAGCCGTGGGCGCGTTATAATGTACTTTATTCTAACTTCAACTTTAAGAATGAAAAACCAGGTCTGAACAACCATGTTATACATTTAGCTCCATAGCAGAGAATATCCAGTTTCTTGGGTTTGTCTGAACAACCATGTTATACACTAGCTCCATAGCAGAGAATATCCAGTTTCCTGGGTTTGTCTGAACAACAATGTTATACACTAGCTCCATAGCAGAGAATATCCAGTTTCTTGGGTTTGTCTGAACAAACATGTTATACACTAGCTCCATAGCAGAGAATATCCAGTTTCCTGGGTTTGTCTGAACAACCATGTTATACACTAGCTCCATAGCAGAAAATATCCAGTTTCTTGAATGTAGATTCAAAGTAAATGTTTGTTGATTATTCTTTAAAACCAAGCGTTCCAAGTGTGGTCTACTGAAACAATTATTCCAAGTGTGGTTTATTGAAACCAAGCGTTCCAAGTGTGGTCTACTGAATCCATTGTTCCAAGTGTGGTCTACTGAAACCATTGTTCCAAGTGTGGTCTACTGAAACCAAGCGTTCCAAGTGTGGTCTACTGAAACCATTGTTCCAGGTGTGGTCCACTGAATCCATTGTTCCACGTGTGGTCTACTGAAACCATTGTTCCACGTGTGGTCTACTGAAACCATTGTTCCAAGTATGGTCTATTGAATCCATTGTTCCAAGTGTGGTCTACTGAAACCATTATTCCAAGTGTGGTCTACTGAATCCATTGTTCCAAGTGTGGTCTACTGAATCCATTGTTCCAAGTGTGGTCTACTGAAACCATTGTTCCAAGTGTGGTCTACCAAAACCATTGTTCCAAGTAGTGTATGAATGATACAAATGTTCACTAATATGTTAGTTTTCTCTAACATTTGAATCGAAAATGTTGTCGGTATTTTACGGAGATGTTTTGTGTAAGTTTACGAACAGAAAAATAGTGACGGTAAAAGTCTTATATTGGTGTGGTTTCCATCGAATATTGTTAGCATGTTATACACAGAACTTCATTTGTTCAGCGTTTCACTGTTAAAATATTTATTTTGTCTTCACGTGTCAAAAACAAACCAATGCGCCCCCCCCTCAATTTTTTTCAGGTCCCTCCCCTCAAACTTGAGACAGCCGTGTCGAAATGTGTTTTTAGCCACGTAGTATAGCTATCCAGCTGATAAAGTCCCCCCCCCCTCCCCCGCTCGTATTACGCATGGATACACATAGTGTATATAAAAACCTCACAGTCTAACACACTCCATGATTGCGTTGCTAGAGCAGAAAATATTTGTTCATTTGGTCGGAAATGGAATCCGTGATTTCATCTGCTCTCTGCACTCCGTGTAAAGAATTATTGTTATGAATTGCGTGTGTGTGTGTGTTTTTAAAGTCTTAAACTATTTTGCTGTTGTTGATTTTTATTCAAATAACAAATGCAGGTGGAGCTTTTTCATTCAGAAAATTTTAAAAACGACTTCGGTATTGGAGTATTGTTAATCATTTAATTCATTACTGTTTGTTTGGTTTGTTGTTAAGCACAAAGCGACACACAATGGGCTACCTATGTTATGCCACCACAGGTATCGAATCCCGAGTTTTAGCGTTGTAAACACGTAGTTTTACCGCTGAGCCACTGAGAGAGGGGTGGGGAATAATTTAAAATAGCACTTTACATTAACAACCTAATTTTCAAAAGAAGCAAAATAAAAACTCGGTCTCAGGCTGTAAGTGTCTTTAACTAAGGTCTCAGGCTGTAAGTATTTCTAACTAAGGTCTCAGGCTGTAAGTGTCTCTAACTAAGGTCTCAGGCTGTAAGTGTCTCTAACTAAGGTCTCAGGCTGTAAGTGTCTTTAACTAAGGTCTCAGGCTGTAAGTGTCTCTAACTAAGGTCTCAGGCTGTAAGTGTCTCTAACTAAGGTCTCAGGCTGTAAGTGTTTCTAACTAAGGTCTCAGGCTGTAAGTGTTTCTAACTAAGGTCTCAGGCTGTAAGTGTCTCTAACTAAGGTATTTGGCTGTAGGTGTCTAACTGCTTCTTATTTACTAGTTTTGTTACTCTCACACAGCTTGATTGGTTCGTCTGGTGATCAACGTTTCTATATTTATTTCATGTTGCAATACGATTCTGACTTTTCTTATGTGGAATGTAATAGCTATTGAGTTCTGAACAATGAGTTGATAATATTGTCCAGAGTAGTTTAATTACAGTTCTAAACAATCAGTTGATAATGTTGCCTCGAGTAGTTTAATTACAGTTCTAAACAATCAGTTGATAATGTTGCCTCGAGCAATGATCGTGGAATGATCAAAGTTTTAACGAAACTTAACTTACGGGATGAAATCTACATTAGTGATTTAAAAAAATCATGAAAATCTTTCCATTACTTTCTAGCGCCCCCCCCCCCCCAATGGCACATCGGTATGTCTGCGGACTTACAACGCTATAAAACGGGTTTCGATACCCGTGGTGGGCAGATCACAAACAATATGAATACATAGCTGTTAGATTTACATGTTCCTTAGCTTCACAGCAATGCTATGGGCGAATATATAACTCATTCGGATACGATTCCTAGCTGTCGAAAATATTAACACTAGTTATCTAGAAATATTGAAAAACTGAAGATTCTGTATCTGGCCTTAGCGTTAGTAATTTATATTTTATACACAATCCTGCTAGTTAAATAAATAAACACGTCTTCCAATTCATAATACAATTTACAGAACTATTATTTGCAATTGTACAATTCAAACCTTGTGCCATGCATAAAAGGCCCGGCATGGCCAGGTGGTTAGGTTACTCGACTCGCAATCTGGGGGTCGCGGGTTCGAATCCCCATCACACCAAACATGCTCGCCCTTTCAACCGTGGGGGCGTTATAATGTGACGGTCAATCCCACTATTTGTTGGTAAAAGAGTAGCCCAAGAGTTGGCGGTGGGTGGTGATGACTAGCTGCCTTCCCTCTAGTCTTACACTGCTAAATTAGGGACGGCTAGTGCAGATAGCCCTCGTGCAGCTTTGCGCGAAATTAAAAAACAAACAATAAAGGGCAAAGAGTTTGGGAGGGCAGAAAAAATAACCCTTTCATGTCAGTAGGGTGTGTGTTGTAAATCCAAAGACTTATCGCTGTCCCACCGGGAGACTATGTCAGTAGGGTGTGTGTTGTAAATCCAAAGACTTACCGCTGTCCCACCGGGAGGCTATGTCAGTAGGAGTCACAATGTAGAGAATTTAAAATTTTTAAAAGATTGTATCTGAGATTGTGGATTGCTGGGGGTAAGAGCTCTTCAATGTGGGCTTATCTCTCCCCCCCACACCCACCCCACGCCAACCTGGTGGACAGGCCGTTGGTGTTATACTAATATCAAGTCGAGTTAGAAGGTTTACGCTTTTCGAAATATGTATCTAGAAATATCAAGATCTCACTCTTGTGTCGAGGAGGTGAAGTATGTCTCAATGGTCAGTGAGCTGAATCTGAATGCCCATGGCCATCGCATCACGCTACTACAAAAACGTGCTCCGCACTCTGGAGTCATAAGTGCTTTATAAGAGTGACGTTAAAATCCCACAAATCGATTAGAGTAGCCCATGAGGTGGCGGCGGTTGCTGTTGACCAGATGCCTTCCTTCTAGTCTATAATTTTAAAAATTAAGGACAGCTAGAACAGATAGTCCTTGTATAGTTTTTCGCGAACTTACGAAGCAGACAAGCAATTCATTGGTGACAGAGCGAACCGAACACACTTGTAAAAACAAGCAAACGAAAAAAAAGAGAGTTTGTTTGTTTGTTTGAAGTTGAGCACAAAGCTACACAAGGGGCCATCTGTGCTCTGCCCACTACGGGTATCGAAACATGGTTTCTAGCGTTGTAAGACTGCGGGCATACCGCTGTCACGTGGGGGGGGGGGGGCAGAAAGAGAGAGAGAAATGAGCAAGAGGAGTGGTTGAAATACTTTCTTGTTTAATATATGCAAGCAATACTTCCAAATAAAGAAACCTAGCAAAATTTCTTTCAACAATTACTGTCCATTTCTTTTGGAGTCATCTGTACTGACTCCATGTTGAGGTCATCTGTAGTGACTTCAAAGTATTTCCTTGGAGAAACTTTTCGTTTGTCTGTTTTTAAGCGAAAAGCTACCCAATGGGCTATCTGCGCTGTTCCCACCACGGGTATCGAACCCCCGGTTTTCACGTTATACGTCCTCAAGCTTACCGCTGAACCACCGTGGGAGGGGGTTTAAGGAAAACTATAATTGTTTTTAAAAAACATATTACACTATACTGAAAAATACTCACGCTATCATCGAAGAGTAAAATAAAAATCTGTTTCATTAGAAATACAAAATTAGTTAGCAATAAAAACAATTTTCGTGACGTCATATAGGCCAGTGGTTCTTAACCTTTTTTTGCTCCATGCCCCACCTCGACACCTCAAAAACTTTGATGCCCCTCTTAATATAAAAACAAATATGGTGTTGAAAAGGTATAATAATATAATGTAAACTTTTTCTTATTGTAGCATTTTCAAATTGCCCCCCTGTGGGACGTGCGCCCCACGTTTAGAATCACTGATATAGGCCCAGCCTTTTAAGCCAGAAAAATTACACTTTCAAACACGATAGGCACATCTGAATGTGAGGAAACATATTACCAGAACACGTTATCCACACGTCTTAGTATTGATTAACTAATCTAATTCTTCAATTAGCTACTCAATGTTACCGTACTGAAAAAGTACAGATTTACTAAAATACTGGTAGATGTACTTCAATACTTTCTTTTATGGAAATACGGAAATTATCTTTGGATATTTAAATATCAATAACTGTCGTCCTTGGAGGAGTTTTCCGGGCAATATATATTTTTTTTCCTCTAAAGACACTAAAATTTTCTCGGTGTTTTCTTGTTATTGTTAAAGTCAAGATTTTCTTTCTCTTTAACTGTGTAAAGTTATCTGATCTCTTATGTTCTTTAAAAAAGATTGTTTTTCGTTTTAATTAACTATCAAGATTTAGGCTTAAGGTTCTCTTACCTTTATAAATAAGCTGTAAGAGAAAAAAATGTCGTTTCCAAAACAAGCATTCTCCATGACGTCAGTAAAATGTTTCTCGTGAAATCCTCTAACAAATGTAGTTTGTCGTCGACACTAATATACCACGATTCCTACTAACACATTCATCTGTTATTCTGTGCAACAATGTGGGGGTACGACAAACTTAACACAAGATTCTGTGTAACAGTGTAGGGGTACGACAAACCTAACACAAGATTCTGTGTAACAATTTAGGGGTAAAACAAACTTAACCCAAATTCTGTGTAACAATGTAGGGGTACAACAAACTTAAGACAAGATTCTGTGTAACAATGTAGGGGTACAACAAATTTAACATAAGATTCTGTGTAACAATGTAGGGGTACAACAAACTTAACACAAGATTCTGTGTCACAATGTAGAAGTACGACAAACTTCACGCAAGATTCTGTGTAACAATTTAGGGGTAAAACAAACTTAACCCAAATTCGGTCACAATGTAGGGGTACGAAAAACTTAACACAAGATTCTGTGTAACAATGTAGGGGTACGACAAAGTTAACATATCTGTTGCCTTTTACCAACTGGTTTCCTAACCGTTCGCCCCAGAATCGGTTTCATCAGCAGTCAAGATACAAAATTATTCTGTACGTTGTCTGTAAAAGTGTCCCAAATGGAACTTGTCGAATTATGCGGATTCATCGAGGTCTTGATGATTCAACTTGATTCGGTCTTTGTTTTACGTGTTACTCATTCTGCATTTGTTTTTCATCCCTTCTATTTTCTATAGTTTCTCCTTAATCACGCTCTACCGACAAAGACAAGATTCTGTTAAGAGATATATCGTCAGTACAAAGGGCATAAAAAAACTGCATGATAAACCTTATAACCAGAACCACAAAACACAAACATGCTATGTTGTCCAGCCTAGGAGACGGTACGTTGTCTGCAACAGAAAATGGTGAGAATCCCAAACTAATCAGATATTGTCAGTGTTCATTAAACACGAAATCTGAATAGATATGAACTTCCCAACTAAAAGATGAAAAAAAAATCGATTGGATTCTCTTTGGAAACTTGGAGTAAATTCACAATTCCACACAGAAAATTGATTAGCATAAGCAACTTGAGACACGTTTCGCCACCTAGTGGTTTACAGAAGGAAATTTTGAAACCTTAAAGTTTGCAGTAGTGAGTATGCTGGAAGTGGTGGAGAGGAGGACACAGACGTTTTTATATACAGATTATATTTGCCAGAACTAGTCAGTTCTCACAATTTCTGGTTATTGTTATTACTAAATCAATTGTTACAACTTTTAAAATTACTTATCACTCCAACTTAGATGGTTATAAGTTTCTCCCACGTTTATCTTCATTTCGTGCAAAGTTTGATATCTTTGAGAATTATTGACCACTTCAAAAATAATGTGTTTGTTTGTTTATTGGGGGGGGGGGCTAACATATATGATACAAAATGATATTCGACATCGCAGGAAGCCAAATCAAAAACACGTTAAATACTAGCTTGTCCTGTTAGAATATCAATGTTTACTGACGTGAATATCAATGTTTACTGACGTGAATATCAATGTTTACTGACGTGAATAACTTCGCCACGTTGTAGACTTAAATCCTAATCTTAGCAGTAAATACATTATTCGCTTATGTTTAGAGTGAACTATTTTCTGATAAACGGATTGTACAGGTCTGTTAGCACTAGTAACAAACTTAGAAAATTATTTTACTTACGCAGGAGAAGGCTAATTAACCATGTTTATGGTTAATGGTTTTATATTTGGGAAGGAGTCTGGCAGCGTGGTACCGTACCCGAAATGTAAATCTGTGGGTTCAAAGTTCGCGGTCTGTTATAGTAAAAGTGCGCTTCGCACTATGGGGAATGGATACGCTATAAGAGTGATAGTCAGATCCCACTATTCGATCAGACAAAA
>NW_013667590.1:106648-109876 GCF_000517525.1 Limulus polyphemus
AGACAAAAGTACCTCAAGAATTGGTAGTATGTGCTATTGGATAGCTGCTTCTCCTCTAGTCCAGTCAGATCCCACTATTCGACAAGACAAAATTACCTCAAGAATTGGTAGTATTAGCTATTGAATAGCTGCTTCTCTTCTAGTCTAGTCAGATCCCACTATTCGACCAGACAAAAGTACCTCAAGAATTGGTAGTATGTGCTATTGGATAGCTGCTTCTCCTCTAGTCTAGTCAGATCCCACTATTCGATCAGACAAAAGTACCTCAAGAATTGGTAGTATGTGCTATTGGATAGCTGCTTCTCCGCTAGTCCAGTCAGATCCCACTATTCGATCAGACAAAAGTACCTCAAGAATTGGTAGTATGTGTTATTGGATAGCTGCTTTTCCTCTAGTCAAACAGCCCAAAATAAGGACGGCTATGGACAGAAGTTCACTTTCTTTAATACATTAAAAGTTTACCAGATTTATTTTATTTGAAAGGCAGCAAACAAAAATGTGTTTGTTTATTGAATTTCGTGCAAAACTACTCGAGGGTTATCTGCACTAGCCGTCCCTAACTCAGAAGTAATAGACTATAGGAAAGGGAGCTAGTAAACACCACCAACCGCCAACTCTTGGACTACACTTTACCAACGAAAAGTAGAATTGACCGTAACTTATAACGCCCTTATGGCTGAAAGGGCGAGAATATTCAGTGACGGGAAGAAATTTATTATGATGTTACTCAGTTTTTGTCTGTCTTGAAAATGCGCGCACACCTTACTATCTAAATGCGCATGAGCGCACTTTATTTCAACGGATGTAAATATACTTTAGCAGAAATTTTGTACAACAATATATTAAAAGCTTATCAATGTTTTTAAAAAGATCTAACGTTAGGTCGTAAAATAACATTATAGATTTATTTATTGTTGGTATTAAATACGATAAATTTTAGTCCTAACTAAACTAAAGCAAAAAACGTATATACGTTTTTTGCGTATATATATATATATAAAACGCTGATATATACTGTATATCAGCTTTGTCGCAGCATTAAGTTACCTTCGTTAATTTAAATTTTACGTGTACTATATGGATGGTTCGTGGTTTTTGAGACACAGGTTAATTATTAATTCTAATTGCTGTTGCCAGATGTAAGATACCATTTTTTACATATAAAAACTTTAGAAATAAGGTTTTGCTTAATTTTAGAAGGAATCGGGAAAAAATGCCTTATAAATAATAATGTCTCTGATAATAATGTGCGTATATATATATGCTATTTTATCGGTTGTACCGCCATAAGCCTATAATTAGCCGATTTTTCGTTTCTTAAGGAGCAAGTTGATAGGGCCTACGTCTTAGACCACTAACAACTTGTACTTCGTGGTCAAGAGAGTGGTTAAAAATAATTAATTTAGGCTTATTGTATGCCCCAGTCCGCAATGATGTCTAATTAGGAAAGGCTGACTTAAAAAATAATATTAGCTACCTTGCACACGCGACGCTAACAAATAAAACAAAACTCTGTGTTCAAAACTACAAACAGTGAATTTACCTAAACCAGTCCAGCGACGTATAACTTTAGGCTTAAGTTATTCAGTTAAACTTGAAAGAACTTTGTCCAGCTTTTAAACAAATAACAATGCACTTTGCAGACGATTTTCAGCATTATGCTGAGGTTTTGTTGAGATTTCGACTCTTTTTATAGAAACTAACTTTAGGGTAGTCACTGCTACAAAAAATGTTTATATAATCCTTGTAAGATATATGAATTCAACGTGATGAATTTGAAAATAATAATTTTCGTAAGATTTCTGCAATCTTGAAACTGCGCCGAACCGAAATCCAAGATGGCATAAACCACAGAGTCCAAAAAAATCCAAATTCTTAGTACATATATATATATTAACGATTTTAAATTGTTTATACGTTATATTCCACGACACCATCATCAAAGTATTATTCAAACAACTTTTACTGTTTCAAACTTATATTATCTAATACTGAGTTTAAGCAACAATCGTGCGTTTCACGGGCAACGGGTTTTTCTGATTCAATAAAACTCTACTGTTCGATTGGAGTCTTCATTGTTAGTAAAGCCTTTGAACCGTAGCAGCAACCGTTAAGTTAAAATCTTAATTTAGTGATTGTTTTATTTTATACATTTTTGTTATAAAAAAAAAAGGTTTCGTACATTTCGCTGAATTAGGTTTTTACGTATGTGAATATTAATATTATTCAGGTGAGTTTTTTGAGGGAATGTAATAAGCTCAATGTGTCTTTACGCAGGTAAAGGTTGTTTTGTTTAACCCTAGGCATTGATTACAAGGCGAAGTAACGTTAAGTAAATGCCTGTGATTTTTATTTTTACGTGACTTAGACCTAGTTTATTTATTCCTGATCTATGACGGTAATTGTTTCTTAAAGAAGCACAGTTGGGATGGGAGACAGTAATGTCAGTATAAACATTTAACAAAAGACACATCTTGTAATATATATAAATATAATAGTACTGTCTGTTGTCTGTCCATGTAACTACTTAGCAAGGTGTGGATGGATCTTCACCAAAATTGGTATGGACGTTCATTAGGTCCATGCGGGGGGTACATACAAATTTTCAGTTTTGCAGTTTTTGCATATTTTACCACTACTTCGCCCCCAACACCCCCCCCCCCCAATGGTACAGCGGTATGTCTGCGGACTTACAACGTTAGAAACCTGGTTTCGATACCCGTGATGGGCAGAGCACAGATAGCCCATTGTGTAGCTTTGTGCTTAACTTCAGACAAACAAACTTCGCCCCCTGCGGATGGAGGTTCATTGGATCCGTGAGAAGATACATACAAATTTTCCGTTTTCTGTCTTTTTACAATTACCTCATATCCAATGGATGGATCTTCACCAAATTTTGCAAGAAGGTTTGTTGGGTCCATGTGGATATACATAGAAACTAGCGGTTTCACATTTTGTGTTTTGCCGTTTGTATGGGCGTTTTTTACAGTTGAATATAAAGGGGGAAGCGATTTTTCATGTCCTAAGATAACCTTTCATTAATCATGAATTTACATAACTTCCGTCCAGAGAACAGGTACTCCAGCTAGTATTTAATACAGTAGCATGATTTAAAAAGGTGAGATGAATGTTCACATACTTTGTGGTTGATTTTGAGAGAAAGTAAATTTAAAAAATGATATTGTTTTATGTTTGGAAATGTAAAATGAAGAAATTAAAATAATTATT
>NW_013667590.1:110487-116779 GCF_000517525.1 Limulus polyphemus
ATTTACCTACGGGAGGAATTGATCCCTTTTATAGTCGTTTACCTATGGGAGGAATTGATCCCTTTTATTATCATTTACCTACGGGAGGAATTGATCCCTTTTATAGTCGTTTACCTATGGGAGGAATTGATCCCTTTTATTATCATTTACCTACGGGAGGAATTGGTCCCTTTTATAGTCATTTACCTATGGGAGGAATTGGTCCCTTTTATAGTCATTTACCTACGGGAGGAATTGTTCCCTTTTATAGTCGTTTACCTATGGGAGGAATTGATCCCTTTTATAGTCATTTACCTATGGGAGGAATTGGTCCCTTTTATAGTCATTTACCTATGGAAGGAATTGATCCTTTCACACCACTCTATTGAATTGAGTAATCAATCAGTCACGATGTCCTCAAAGTCCCGAATTCTGAGAGTCCATGGCTTATTTATTCATTCCTCGCTGCCTGCACCACCTTTCATAACTCATGCTTTTTATCTTTACTCCATTTTCGAATGTCATCGAACCAAGTGGTCTCTACCTGCCTCTCGCTTTTCTTCCTTTGATTTTACCCGTCAGAACCTCTGCTAATCTTCCCTCAGATCTAATTATATACTAAGTATCGTATCTTCCGTTTCCTACTATATCCATCAGTTGTTTTTATCTTTGCACCTTCCAGACTTCCTTATTAGTTTAGTTGTCTTTGCACCTTCCAGACTTCCTCTATTAGTTTAGTTGTCTTTGCATCTTCCAGATTTCCTCATTAGTTTGATTGTCTTTTCGTCTTTGAACCTTCCAGACTTCCTCATTAGTTTAGTTGTCTTTGCACCTTCCAGATTTCCTCATTAGTTTAGTTGTAATCTTATCTTTACATCTTCCAGATTTCCTCATTAGTTTAGTTGTAATTTTATCTTTACATCTTCCTTATTAGTTTAGTTGTAATTTTATCTTTACATCTTCCTCATTAGTTTAGTTGTCTTTGCACCTTCCAGACTTTCTCATTAGTTTAGTTGTCTTTGCACCTTCCAGACTTCCTCATTAGTTTAGTTATCTTTGCACCTTCCAGACTTTCTCATTAGTTTAGTTGTCTTTACACCTTCCAGATTTCCTCATTAGTTTAGTTGTCTTTACACCTTCCAGACTTCCTCATTCGTGTTTTTTTTTCCTATGTAGCTGATCTTCATGATTCGTCAGTAACAACACATTTCAAATGTTTTCAACTGTCGTTTTGTTTCAGGAGACAGAGTTCACGTTTCCATCCCGTAGAGTAGAACTGAGTGTTTTACGTATGGTCAGTTCTACTAGGCGGGGTGGAAACGTGCACCCTGTGAATAATAATGTAATTTTAGACACGTTTAAGTTATTCCCAAGTTTTGTGGAAATGTCACGAAGTGTCCCTTGGAGACTTACTTGCCCTTTAGCAGTACGGAAACAACAAGAAAAGGCTCAGAAAACTGTTATTTACATCTTACGAGACATTGGACCAACGGGATTTCTCCTGAAAGAAGCAAATAGCGAAAGACAATATAAGGTAGGCTTAAAACATTACAACAGGAAAAAACTAAGAAATTTATCAAACTATTAAAGCAAATATTTCTAAACTAAATCCATCAATAGATCTTGGGTAGTGGTTGTTGAAAGAGATAAAAAAAGAAAATGTTGTAGGTCAAACCACAGAAGACAACAAGGAGTTAACTACAGATACATATATAGTTGTTGGCATTACCCGAAACGTTGTATTCACAACAGTATATATATATATATATATCTGTTGTTTTCGGTGGTTTGATTGTTTGTTTGTAATCAAGCACAAAGCTACACAATCGGCTATCCGTGCTCTGCCCACCACGGGTATCGAAACCCGGATTCTAGCTTTGTAAGTCCGCAGGCATACCGCTGTGCCACTGGGGGGGGGGCTCGGTGGTTTGACCTACAACATACTTCTATATATCAATACATCTTACTTAATTACGTTTTATTTGTATAGAATTTTCATATGGTTTGTTATCTGTTGGATTCCTTATAATAAATTGCACCTTAATTCATAATATTGGCGAGGGTGAAAGAAACTTTAAGGCCACGTTTCAAAGTTGCCATGAAACATTTAAATAAATTTACAAGCTTTGGTCAGTTTAAGTTTTTGAGTTATTACAAGAACAACTTGGTCTGTAGCCTATTAACGTCACCACTCCAGGCTACTGTTTGAATTGAACTTCATTTTGTTGCTGGACTTCAAGAATAACTTGGTCTGTAGACTGTTAACGTCACCACTCCAGGCTACTGTTCGAATTGAACTTCATTTTGTAGCTGGACTTGTGACGTTGTTTGTTATTAAGCACAAAGCTACACAACGGGCTATCTGTGCTCAGCCCACCACGGGTATCGAAACCTGGTTTCTAGCAGTATAAGTCCGCAGACATACCACTGTGCTACTGGAGGGCGACTTGTGATGTATACAACGTTTTTTGGAAAACATCACCAAGGATTGCACTCTTGACTGTGGAACCTCTGAAGGAACCATCGCCTTGCTAAAAACCATGGGTTTTGAATTTTTTTTTATGTTTGACAATATTAAATAATCTTCTAAAACTGTACAACGTGATCTCAAAAAATATCCATGAAGGTATTGACCGCGACTTTTTAGGTCATGCTAGAGACATCTGAACAACAGCAGAATGACTTCCAGTTTTAGGAACAGATAGCAGAACAGTATCAGTGTTTTGTTCCCAGATTCTGAAACTGGAAGAAGGAAAGCGACAAATAATTGTTCACTCAAACTATGCTGACTGGAAACGATCGATACAGAGTTACCTGTTTTTATCGGTAGATCCGATGCTCGCGACTCTCAGAAGTCAATTCAGTACAGACGTACTTCAGTTGCTCAAGTAAGTGGATTGTTTAATCAAATCTGACGCAACAAAATTAGACTCATACCCACCTATTCAGCTTCTACATGGATGATGTGAATGTTGACGACCTCATTCCCGAATATAGACTGGTTTCTCTTTTGTGGGTTTAGACATCCAGTCCACACTCACTCAGTGGACCTTATAGCCCATAGTGAAACATGACCTCGATCAACTTCATCCATTCCAGTGAGTTTGGACATCCAGTCCACACTCACTCAGTGTACCATATAGCCCATAGTGAAACATGACCTGGATCAACTTCATCCATTCCAGTGAGTTTGGACATCCAGTCCACACTCACTCAGTGTACCATATAGCCCATAGTGAAACATGACCTCGATCAACTTCATCCATTCCAGTGAGTTTGGACATCCAGTCGACATTCACTCAGTATACTATATAGCCTATTGTGATACATGACCTGGATCAACTTCATCCATTCCAGTGAGTTTGGACATCCAGTCGAAATTCACTCAGTTTACCATATAGCCCATAGTGAAACATGACCTGGATCAACTTCATACATTCCAGTGAGTTTGGACATCCAGTCGACATTCAGTGTACCATATAGCCTATTGTGATACATGACCTGGATCAACTTCATCCATTCTAGTGAGTTTAGATATCCAGTCCACACTCACTCAATGTACCATATAGCCCATAGTAAAACATGGCCTGAATCAACCTCATCCAAGTGCTGTTAACTATAAATCTGTTGAACCGGAGAGTGCTGTTAGCTATAAGTCTGTTGAACCAGAGAGTGCTGTTAACTATAAATCTGTTAAACCGGAGAGTGCTGTTAACTATAAATCTGTTGAACCGGAGAGTACTGTTAACTATAAGTCTGTCGAATTGGAATGTGTTGTTAACTATAAATCTGTTGAACCGAAGAGTACTGTTAACTATAAATCTGTTGAATCGGTGAGTGCTGTTAACTATTGGTGGAACAATTGCTCTGGTAACAGATGCCAATGTTTTTTTTGTTTTTTATTCATACAT
The DNA here is from genome assembly GCF_000517525.1 of Limulus polyphemus. Classification (NCBI taxonomy): domain Eukaryota; kingdom Metazoa; phylum Arthropoda; class Merostomata; order Xiphosura; family Limulidae; genus Limulus; species Limulus polyphemus. The sequence continues at coordinate 114,378 of NW_013667590.1, forward strand.
TCTATTTATTTGATTACTGCAATAAACAGAACGTCCTTGAGTGTTTATTTTATGGTCCAATAAACAGAACGTCCTTGAGTGTGTATTTTATGGTCCAATAAACAGAACGTCCTTGAGTGTGTATTTTATGGTCCAAGAAACAGAACGTCCTTGAGTGTGTATTTTATGGTTCAATAGACAGAACGTCCTTGAGTGTGTATTTTATGGTCCAATAAACAGAACGTCCTTGAGTGTGTATTTTATGGTTCAATGAAAATATATAGTTCATGCAATATCTGTTAACTCACATTTGTACGAGTGTATTTGTGTACCAAAACGATAGCTTGTTTTTTGTTGAAGTTCACTAAGGTTATCTGCACTAGTCGTTCCAAATTTAGAAGTGATGAAATCGAGGGAGAGCAGCTAGTCAACGACACCCACCGCCAACTTTTGGGCTACTCTTTATCAACGAAAAGTAGAACTGATCGTCACATTATACTGCCTCACTTCTAAAAGGGCGAGCATGTTCAGTGACGTCATTCGAACCTGTAGATTGGGAGTCGAGCACCCTAACCACCTGGCCACGGCAGGCTCAGAATGATAGCCAAAATACATATCGTAACAGAGCGTATTTTCACTAGTTACATAATTCTGTAACCTTTAAATTACTAGCGTTATGTTTGTAGTCCATCAAAATACTTGTCTGCACGACGCCTTCGGCTATACATCTTATAGAATGAAATGTCAGCCAGCAGACACTTGAGTTAAACAAATGTGAGAAGTTAAAATAATATACAATACTTCAGTTACACTTTGAAATTACCTTGAAAATAACATTTTTATATACATAATTCCAATTTCTTTCTTCATAAATGTTTCCCATGAAAAATTATAACTTTTGACGATTTTTTTAAGTTAATGTGTAGGTTTTAGTATTACTATGTTACATTGGATACATTTTTGATCGCATTTTGATTACGCCTAAGGAAGATGAGCGGTTTTCACTTCTTAAAATAAAAAAAAATCCTAATAGCGTTGTCAGCTGTAATCTTGATGCTTTTCCTCATAATGTACAGTGCGGTTCAAACTTATCATTCTTATTTTAAAATGTAATGGTTGACAAAGTAAGGAAATATAACGATACACTTTTCAACATTTTGTAGCCCAATTCAAACAGTTTTTATTGACATGTCAGTAGAATTCTACGTGTGCATCATTAGTGGCTCTCAACACATCTAACCGATGTTCGATTTCAGTCCACGTTCGTTGCAATATGTACACAGTTACAGCGGCGATGGCGTCCGTTATCCGTGTCTTTACCTCCGTGATGTTTGCTATTGGTGTGCGATATACGATATCCTTAACATACCCCCCATACTTCTATCCTGTACTGGCTTCTGTATTTACGCTGCACCACAGTCACTGATTTGATCTCTGCAAGCCAAACGACCCATTGAGCCTTTCTTGCACTATTGCCATTTACGGGGTAACACTACTCACTGGAGTGAAAACAAAACAAAAAACATGATGATAAAAAACAACAACATATGACAATAAAAACTGTTTGAATTTGGCTACAAGATGTTGAAAACTGCATGGTTGTATTTCCTTAGTTATTTGCCCCCCAGTGGCACAGCGGTATGTCTGCGGATTTACAACGCTAGAATCCGGGTTTCGATACCAGTGGTGGGCAGAGCACAGATAGCCCATTATGTAGCTTTATGCTTAATAACAAACAAACAAAACAAAACAAAAACCTTAGTTATTTAATTAATAAATTTTAAAACAGGAAAGATAATTTTGAACCTATCTAATATTAGGCGGTTTTCATTTTTCTTTCTTTCTTTTTTACAATTTTTTTATCTATTCTTAGCAAGTCCATCTAATTTCTGAATCTTGATTATTTATCCAGGTTTTTCTGGGTGACCCTCACCGGTGTAACTGCCACATATTCATACGTATAAGGGAGTTGTGCTGCCATATTTGTTGGGTCCTTTTGAAACGACTTCGGATTAAGCCTAGTGATCCAGGTACGAACCTTTCTGACGAATCAGTAACGTTTTCAGTTAGTTTGTTTGTTACGGATTTCGCGCAAAGCTACTACACGAGGGCTATCTGCGATAGCCGTCCCTAATTTAGCAGTGTAAGGGAAGGCAGCTAGTCATCACCACCCACCGCCAACTCTTGGGCTACTCTTTTACCAACGAATAGTGGGTTTGACCGTCACATTATAATGCCCCCACGGCTGAAAGAGCGAACATGTTTGGTGGGACGGAGATTCGAACCCGCAAATTGCGAGTCGAGCGCCCTAATCAAATGGCCATGACGGGCCTGATCGTAGGGGTCATTTTTCTTTCAATGTTATAAGTAACGCAAAAATCACTCGCAGTAAACGTGGCCTGTGGACTATAACGCTAGAATCC
>NW_013667590.1:116800-121446 GCF_000517525.1 Limulus polyphemus
AATTAACAAAAACAAAACAAACACTTGTTACCAAATCTAAAAAATATATTTAAAATAATATATATATATATTTAGTACCGAATTTCGCCACGCATTCTTTTATATTACGTTAATTTTGCTTTTGCTTTCAGTTTCTTATCAGCTCGGTCTTTTGAATAGAGAAATTAGCGATATTTTATCGAACTTGGCAGTTTCGCATAATATAAACGAACCAATAGAGAAACACAAACACAGCCTGGAGGAGGTGTCTTCTGAGAAACCACAGCGTCTCGTCACAAATTTGGATGTTTGCCCAATTTGTCAAGAACCGCTTCTGTCTATCCACCAGCCGGTTACGTACTGCAGGTAAGTTAGCCTGCTTATCATCTCCCACGTCTTGGTGCTTTGTTTCCGTATCATAATACAGTTTTGTTTTTCATTTATAAAACGAATATTTTAGTGTTATTCAAAATGATAAAAATCCATATAACCAGAGCGCTTTCGAATGGTAGTCCTGAGGGAGAAAGATCCACCTTTCGAAAGCGCTCTGGTTATATGGAGTTTATCATTTGGTATCAGGACTTCTTGAACCTAAGTGTTTTTCTGATATCATTAATGTTATTCAATAAGTATGGTTCTGAAAAAAAAAATAAGACTATGAAATTCGGGGTTCACACTTCAGGGGCGTCTCTAGGATTAGTTGGTTTTAGGGGTGTGGGAGGTCCTAATTCACCACATCGCATTTTATTCAGTGTAGCTCAGTGGTGATTCTTAGGCAAATTAGGATGTAATATCCAGTCTAACAAAGCAAATGATGCAGTATGAAAAATACTTTATTTTGTTGTGTTTATGAGATATCACCTGGTGTTTGAACTAAAGCGGAATTCTGGCTCTTTTTTTTTTTTCACTCAAGCGTTTTTAGATGTGTTTCATGTACTCTCGTGTGTCACATGGACACACGGCATTTACAATATCGTTTAAGAAGTAAAGCAACTCGTACAAGGATGTCATATACACACACATCAAGATATTCCTAACATTACATACATTATCAAGTAGATTACATAGGATTGGAGAATTTGTTACCTTTAAAGATGACAACGTGTAAGAAAGAGCCAGAGGAAGCCACCCCCCCCCCACACACACACACCCCTGTGGCACAGGGGTGTGTCTGGAGACTTCTACCGCTAAAAACCGGGTTTCGATACCAGTGGTGGGCAGACCACAGATAGCCCATTGTGTATATTTTTTTTACTTAATGACAAACAAAAACCGCAGAAGTGCCATATGGCACTCGTTCTGACATGAAAGTAACTCTGCGAAAGAGAGTGACTGGATGAAGGAGAGGAGGGGGCTTATTTATTTTCATCAATCTATGTTCTTTCTCATTCATTGCTGATGGTTAGGGGACTTTCGATTCGCAACTTTTGGGTCACGGGTTCGAATCGTATCCATCACCGAATATGCTCGTCTTTTCAGCCGTTGAGGTGCCATAATGTGACTGTCAATCCCATTATTCTATTAGATAGTTGGCGGCGTGTAGTGCTGGCCAGCTGCATTCCATCTTGTCCATCACTTCTACATTAGGAACGGCTAGCGGAGATAGCCCTCGAGTAGCCATGAGCGAAATTCAACAACAAACAAATCACCGCTGATGCTGCAGGTTTTACTTATTTAGAACTAAATAGAGTGGGTACCTTAGGCCTAAGATATGTAGACGTAGACTGAATTCAATGCTTCATGCCGCTAGTGCTAGGATTAGTACGTATCGTAAAATTGCGAGAGATAAAGTAAGGTTTGCCAGTTTTCTTATTGATGAGTAAGTTAATTAAAAGTAAACGTAGTTTAATGATAATTAATAACTGTGTTCAAATAGATAAATAATAATGTGTTATTAATATTTAACCTAACTCTGATTCGTAAATGACTTAGATAAAATTAGAAAAAAAAAACTTTAACAACTTAATCTACGTCACACCATAACAGTTGTTGTTAATTCAATTTGATAATATAAACAGCATCTAAATTACTACTTTGTCTTATCCCAGCTGGCTTTGTGATCCCCGGTGTTGAGCATAATACCTCCTCGGCACTGGATGTAGCAGAAATGGTGTGTTTGACATACTGTTATACATTCTTCTTTACTTTCACTCATAAGTTCTTAAAATACGCTGGCCGTGGTTGCTAGGTTCTCGCGTTGCAAGCGCTTAGTTCAGCGTTCGCTACTTGGCGTGATTATTATTATTATTTTGGAATTGCTTCGCTTAGCGGTGAATAATGGCAAAATAAAGTTATTTTGAAAGCTATTTCAAAGCAGATTTTACATTTGTGACATTTGTTTAAGCTATTTCAAAGCAGATTTTACATTTGTGACATTTGTTTAAGCTATTTCAAAGCAGATTTTACATTTCTGACATTTGTTTACACTCAACTTTCTTCTTCACGTTCATACCATTAAGAAAAAAGAATACTTCCACCAAATTGGTACTGAAAAGTTTTTAATTTTCTGGAAAACTTCGCGTAGCTCTAGAATTAAAAGTAGGAAAAGCTGGTGAATTAAATTCTGTAAACCTGTTCTAGATGCGCATAATATTCAGAATAAAGTGAAACATTTGCATTTTTATTTCTGCAGAAGTGTAATAAGTATGTAAATTTTTATGCATAATGAGCAAACTGCGTAAACAGAAAAAAAAACAATAGTTTTGTTGCTTATTTCTTTTTTTTATTAGTAATTTCAGATGGAAAAAAAGTTAGTTAATGTTTTCATTTGTAGTTTTATGATGTATCTAACATGTTTCAAATAAACTAAACGTTAGGTCACAAAATAAAACAAACAACAACAAAAAAACTTCATGTTGTTTAAATATTTTCTTCCTGGAATAATGTCTTACAAAATATTATTTCGAGGCATTACTGTCTTTATTTATTTATTTTATTTTATTTTTTGCTTAGATTAAATTTCCTGTCATAACGATGCACTAAGTAACGTAAAAAATGGCATACCGGAATGAATGGTTAATATTTACAGATACGGTTGTGGAAACAACGTTCATGTTACTTGCATGAAAGTGTGGGTCGATTATCAGTTAAGATCTGGATCACTAGATGGCGACACGATACGCTGTCCTATTTGTCGAGGACGGTATGGTTCCATAACTGATTTGAAATGCCAGTTTCGAAATGCACGTGACATGTTAGAAAGTAATACTTCAAAAACCTCAACCCACCAAGGAAAATCATGTAAATTATGTGGGGATTTTCCCATTACTGGAAAGTGTTTCAAGTAAGTAAAATGTATTTTGATTTCGCTCTCTGATTATCCTCAGTTTTTAGGATGCTTCTGTGTCTATATTTGATATTAAGTTATTTTTTTTTACTCAAATGACAAAATACTTCAGTGTTTCGACTGATAATTTATTTTTTTGTTTCTTGCCTTTTGTATTTGTGAAAAAAAAGTAAAAAAGTGAAACTGTACTTCTTTATTGACAAGACAGTAAAATGTAGACCAACATTCTCTTTGCTTTATTTAGTTGTGGTGAGGTAAGGCATGGTCTGGTGGTTAGTGCCCGGACAGTGAATCCAAGTATTTATGGTTCGCGTCCCGTTGCCGAAAAAAACTAACTGTGCACGTTAGGATCATAGGTTTGCTATAAAAGATACGTCAAATGCCATTATTTGGTCAGACAAGAGTTGGCGGTGGGTTCTGTTGATTAGCTGCTTTCCGTCTAGTCTATCAGTTGAAATGCGTAAATATTGCTTTTTTTTTTTGTTAGACAATAAACTGTTTACAAATATTCAGAATAGAAAAACCATGATCAATATCATATTAAAACGCCGAAAATTCCCGCGCCTGAGGGCCCGAGACTCGAAACGTTTTACTGATGTATAGAAACACAAGAAAGAAATTTATTTTGAAACTTAGTTGAAGTTGTTGTTGTTTAAAGTTAGGCACAAAACTACACAATGGGCTATCTGTACTGTGTCCACCACGGGTATCGAAACCCGGTTTCTAATGTTGTAAGTCCGCAGACATACCGCTGTGCCACTTGGGGAGTGGGGGGGTATCTAGTTGAAATTGAAATTATCTGAATTTTAATGAAATTCATTTGAAAACTTGTTTATAAAACTGTTTACTATTCAATACAAAATCAACATAATTTTTGTTGACTTGTATGAAAACTTCAGTTTTAGTTACCGTGAAAGCAAAAAACGCATTCACAATAACAACAACATGACACGCCAAAAAAATAAAATAAAAATAACTCGTATCTGATTCCTAAAAAATTAATTATACGTTAATTTCCAGGTTAGTGTATTCAAGATAACTTACTCTTCACAGGTATCGTGAGTGTGGTGGTTATTATATGTGTCAGTCTTGCGTCAACACTGCTCCTCACAATCATATTGTGCTGTATCGAGAGAAGGCTTACAACAAACGGCGGGAAGTGCCTAAAGAACATCTGCCCGAGTGTCTGGTTGCGTCACTTACAAATCGAGAGTTCACGGATAAAGACTATGAAATGTTACTTCAGTTAGAAAGGTAACTAACTCTTCTTTATTCAAAAACTTTCCTGAGGATTTCCGAGATGAGCTACTTCCCTTAGTCACGTGATAGGATTCTTCCCTTAGTCACGTGATAGGATTCTTCCCTTAGTCACGTGATAGGA
>NW_013667590.1:121890-124699 GCF_000517525.1 Limulus polyphemus
GCCACGTGATAGGATTATTCCCTTAGTCACGTGATAGGCCTATCCAGTCACGTGATAGGATTATTTTCCTTTAGTCACGTGATAGGCCCCTCTCAGTCACGTGATAGGCCCCTCCAGTCACGTGATAGGATTCTTTCCTTAGTCATGTAATTAGTTATTTTGGTCAGGCGAGAAAATAATGAAAACTGAATGCTGCCCTAAAGTGTTTTTGTTTTTTTTTCAATATGTTTAACTAAGAAAGAATTGCTATAATACTTAATTCCTACTTTTGAACTGTCTATCAGAAAATAAACGTTCATCATTTTTAACCCTACAAAATAACCGATTCATGTTCGCCGTGTATAGCAAGCTAATATTTTTCATTTAAAGTTAAGCGGTGTGCGCGTGTATTGTTAATTAAAGGAACTGTGTAAACGTTTGTCTCGTTTTCACCGTGTAGGTATATCTGTATATCATAAGTTTTTGTCTTAAGATAAGTGTCGAAATTAAGAAGTAATCAATCTGTACTATTAATTAATATATACTCTTTCATTAAGTAAATTGATTTCTTGTTTTTATTTATTTATTTCCCTCTTTTATGTGTTATTCTTCTCTACATCTCTATGTATTCCAAGCTTTACAGATGTAAAGTTTATTGGATTAAATTTATTATTAATGAAAAACGGTTTTATTTCTTATATGTTACTTTCTACAACTTGTGTTTGAATTATTTTCAGTTGTTTCAGAAACAAATATATCTTGTAATGTGCAAGATATAACGTTTTTAATGTGTTCTGTTTTTAAATTAAAAACTGTAGAGACATTTGTGATTATATATATATATATATGTATAACACGATTACAACAAAATATATTTTACATCAATTTACTTGTGAGAAGTTAACATTTAGTGGAGTTTAATTACCGTAAACTATCATTTTTTTTTCCTTCAGCATCGAGACCTCACATGAAACTTCAATCAGGTCACAAGAACACGTGGTCAACTTGTTACCCGTAACCCGGGTCTACAAGACCGGCAGGCTATTACTTCCGGGTCAGCAATGTTGTATATGTCTCAGGCCCTACAAAGAAGCACAGCTTATACGCAAGTTACCATGTAGACACAAGGTAAAGTTACCTTGTAAACATAAGGTCAAATTATCATGTAGACACAAGGTTACCATGTAAACATAAGTTCAAGTTACCATGCAGACACAAGGTAAAGTTACCTTGTAAACATAAGGTCAAATTATCATGTAGACACAATGTTACCATGTAAACATAAGTTCAAGTTACCATGCAGACACAAGGTAAAGTTACCTTGTAAACATAAGGTCAAATTATCATGTAGACACAAGGTTACCATGTAAACATAAGTTCAAGTTACCATGTAGACACAATGTAAACATAAGGTCAAATTATCATGTAGACACAATGTTATCATGTAAACCTAAGTTCAAGTTATCATGTACACACAAGGTCAAATTGTCATGTAAACACAAGGTCAAGTTACTATGTAGACATAAGGTCAAGTTACCATGTAGACACAAGGTTACCATGTAAACATAAGTTCAAGTTACCATGTAGACACAAGGCAAAGTTACCTTGTAAACATAAGGTAAAATTATCATGTAAACACAAGGTAAAATTGTCATGTAGACACAAGGTTACCTTGTAAACATAAGATCAAATTATCATGTAGACACAATGTTATCATGTAAACATAAGTTCATGTTATCATGTAAACACAAGGTCAAGTTACCATGTAGACATAAGGTAAAGTTACCATGTAGACACAAGGTCTAGTTACCATGTAGACATGAGGTAAAGTTATCATGTAGACACAAGGTCGAACTGTCATGTAAACACAAGGTTAAGTTACCATGTAGACACAAGGTAAAGTTATCATGTAGACACAAGGTCAAGTTACCATGTAGACACAAGGTCTAGTTACCATGTAGACATGAGGTAAAGTTACCTTGTAAACATAAGGTAAAATTATCATGTAGACACAAGGTCAAGTTACCATGTAGACATAAGGTAAAGTTACCATGTAGACACAAGGTCTAGTTACCATGTAGACACAAGGTAAAGTTATCATGTAGACACAAGATCAAATTGTCATGTAGACACAAGATCAAACTGTCATGTAGACACAAGGTCAAGTTACCATGCAGACACAAGGTCAAATTACCATGTAGACACAAGATCAAACTGTCATGTAGACACAAGGTCAAGTTACCATGCAGACACAAGGTCAAATTACCATGTAGACACAAGGTAAAGTTATCATGTAGATACAAAGTGGGGCGTTATAATGTTACGGTCAATTTCACTATTCGTGTAGCTTTGCGCGAAATCTATAGCAAACAAACAAACCCATATTAGAGAATGGGAGATTAAATTCCATAAATATGTAAGTTTTTAGGCTTTGGCCGCTCGCCTCCACAACCACTGAATACGAAACACGTTTCACATTTTTACTGCAACGGTCACAAAACGTGAACTCCCAGATTCAGAGTCTGACCACACTAACCAGCAAGTCACACCCGAACCCAGTTGACGCGGAAATTGCAAAGAACAAGTTTCTCGACTGAACGTATTTTGTTTTCTGTTTTTGAATATTCAGTTTCATAAGGACTGTATCGACAACTGGTTACTCTGGGTCAAAGATGCCTGTCCCATTGACGGTCGGTCAGTTGTTGAAAGTGTTGGACAGAAGAATGTTTTGCCGCCTCGTGAACCAACAGTGTAAGTCTTAACGAATGTCATTTAATTTCTAAATATTTTATTTTCAGTATATATATATATATATATATATATATATCGC
>NW_013667590.1:124878-126235 GCF_000517525.1 Limulus polyphemus
ATATATATATATATATATATATATATATATCGCAGTGTTTAAGTGTTCGTCTTATATAATGTTTAACATACAAATCATAAACGGAGTTTATGGTTTAAAACGTTAACATTGACTTATCTTCGGTATATGTTGATTAAAAACACTGAATAAAACTATTTATTTTCATTACTGTTACATCTTAGATAAAAATAAGTAAAATATTAATTTCATCTTTTATCAGAATTTTATATTTTATTCTAAGTTTATCTGAAACAAAATGATGTTTTTGTTGAGGAACCTCCAATTTATTTTTAAGTTTACAAAAAAAATATATAAATTAAATTCCAGAGATAATTAAATTATTTCAACACCTTATATCACACTTTATTAGATGCCAGTAATGTAATAAATGGGTATTATCCATAGCCTATCTGTAATGTAATAAATGGGTATTATCCATAGCCTATCTGTAATGTAATAAATGGGTATTATCTACAGCCTATCAGTGATGTAATAAATGAGTATTGTCCACAGCCTATCTGTAATGTAATAAATGGGTATTATCGATAGCCTACCTGTAATGTAATAAATGGGTATTATCTATAGCCTATCTGTAATGTAATAAATGGGTATTATCTACAGCCTACCTGTAATGTAATAGATGGATATTATCTATAGCATATCTGTGATGTAATAGATGGGTATTATCTATAGCCTACCTGTGATGTATTAGATGGGTATTATCTACAGCCTATCTGTAATGTAATAAATGGGTATTATCTACAGCCTATCTGTGATGTAATAAATGGGTATTATCTACAGCCTACCTGTAATGTAATAAATGGGTATTATCTACAGCCTACCTGTGATGTAATAAATGGGTATTATCCATAGCCTATCTGTAATGTAATAAATGGGTATTATCTACAGCCTATCTGTGATGTAATAGATGGATATTATCTATAGCATATCTGTGATGTAATAGATGGGTATTATCTACAGCTTATCTGTAATGTAATAAATGGGTATTATCTACATCCTACCTGTGATGTAATAAATGGGTATTATCTATAGCCTATCTGTAATGTAATAAATGGGTATTATCTACATCCTACCTGTGATGTAATAAATGGGTATTATCTATAGCTTATCTGTGATGTAATAGATGGGTATTATCTACAGCCTACCTGTAATGTAATAAATGGGTATTATCTATAGCTTATCTAATAAATGGGTATTATCTACAGCTTATCTGTGATGTAATCAATGGGTATTATCTACAGCCTATCTGTGATGTAATAAATGGGTATTATCTACAGCCTACCTGTAATGTAATAAATGGGTATTATCTACAGCTTATCTGTGATGTAATCAATGG
>NW_013667590.1:126393-130692 GCF_000517525.1 Limulus polyphemus
ATTATCTACAGCCTACCTGTAATGTAATAAATGGGTATTATCTACAGCTTATCTGTGATGTAATCAATGGGTATTATCTACAGCCTATCTGTGATGTAATAGATGGGTATTATCTACAGCCTACCTGTAATGTAATAAATGGGTATTATCTACAGCCGTAATGTAATAAATGGGTATTATCTACAGCTTATCTGTGATGTAATCAATGGGTATTATCTACAGCCTATCTGTGATGTAATAAATGGGTATTATCCACAGTCTATCATTGCTGTAATAGATAGGTATTGTCCACAATCTATCACTGATAGATTGTGGACAACAACATTCAGTACGTGTTGTGTCTTCATATTTAAGTGGCCCGGTGGTTAGGGAGCTCGACTCGCAATCTGTGGGTTCGAATCCCCGTCCCACCAAACATACTCGCCCTTTCAGCTGTGGGGGGGGGGGCGTTATAATATGACGCTCAATCCCACTGTTCGTTGGTAAAAGAGTAGCCCAAGAGTTGGCGGTGATGACTAGCTCCCTTCCTTCTAGTCTGCTAAATTAGGGATATCGCAGATAGCCCTGGTGTGGCTTTGCGCGAAATTCGAAAGAACATATTTAAGTATCTAGCTGTGACGTGTTGTACAGTCTTATAAAAAAAAAAAACCTCAAATTGAATGTGACAAGTGTGATTCCGAAATTCAAGACAAAATATATCGTTTCACCTTTTCTGTTTCCTGGGCCCACAGCGCCACTCTGGTGACAAACCTATCGCTTCCCACACCTAGTTTCACGTGCGATCGAAATAAGAAACTATCAAGATCTTCAAGTCACCCCAACTCTCAAAATTCTACAGGTCTGTCGGTCAGAGGTCAAGCCATGAAACACGCTTTGAAGCCAAATAGATCCAGTCACGTTGTTTTACCTACAATTTCACGGCCCGAAGACGTAAGAGAACGACCGCCAGATGGCGAACATTGTATTAGTGATAAAAGTAAACTTAATTTGCCTGCATTAAATATTAAACACGTACGTATTTATTCGTAAAACCTAATATAATGTACGAATTAAACATTAAAATACCGGATATAGCTAATTATCCTTGATTTGTACGTGTATGTTAAAATAATAGTTGTTATACAAATATTTGAAGTGTTTTTTTTTAATATTTTGTGTGAATAATGTTCGATCATCCAGGGGTCTGTTACTTTAGGATATAAATAATATTCTGTGAGTAAAGAATTCTGTGTTTTTTGTATCTTTTTACGTTGCACAACAATTGAAAACAAACATTTTCAAATGGTAATCTTTAACAAAAAAACACGCGTCTGGCTCTGACACTTACATTTATCACGACTTATTGGAAACTCCGTGTTTAAGGCCCATTGTTTAATTTCCAAGAGGTCACTCCTGTCCTTAAGCTATGCAGTTATCAACAAATGTTATGGTAAAAGTGGCAAAATATTGTCGATTTTTTTTATCCCATTAGAGAGTGTTATGCGAACATGATATTTAATTACCGACACGAAAGGAACTTGGGGGGAAAATATTCGCAATGTTTTTGTCTTGAGAAACTGTAAGGGATTTTCTTTTAAGTTGTTTCTGTATTAGTAGTAAAGATTCGCTTATGTAGAGAAAGAGAGGGAGAAGAGCAAGAGTTAACGCTGAAAATGAAATACGACTTCCTCATTCCTTCTCGTGCTAAGGAGAGACGAACCCGTGCGAGAACTCGACCAAGAAGAGACAGAGCACTAATACTTATAATATGAGGCTGCTTCTGTAAACAAGTAAAAGCGTAACGATAAGGATTATTTCAATAATTTAAACGAGAATCGGTGTTCATCCACCATACTAAAGGACAAACCGTAGCTATTGAACTCGAATAATTAACAATCATTAATTAAAAGCCACAAATCTAAGTTTGTTTGTGTTACAAAAACAAGGCTTAGGAACTGTCATTATTCTCTTCTTTTTTTTTCCTTCTAAAAGATTGTTATTGTTTTGTTTTTTTATTAAACACAAAGGGCTATCTGTGCTCTGCCCACCACGGATATCGAAACTCGGTTTCTAGCGGTACAAGTCTGCAGAAATAACATCGGGGTGGGGCCTTCTAAAGAGGTTTGAAATATGAGGCTTCTTACACGAAATCGTAAATAGTCTAGCCACACAATAACAATAGTAACGAAATACGAAAAATAAAGTATAATAACCGTCTATATTAGAAGAAAGATAATAATTATATAGCAAAATCTTCAGGCAGCTTTTATAACATAAAGGAAAACAAAAACAAACTGGTATACGCTCAATGCTGGAATTATCTAATCAATTTCCCATGAGTCTCAAGGAGCCCTCTTCCAGTGGCTCAGTGGTCAATCTGAAGACTTATAACGCTAAAAACTGGATTTTGATACCCGTGATTGGCACAGACAGATAACCCAATGCGTAACTTTACACTTAACAACAAAACAAACAAGACTCAAAAAAGGAAATTATGTTTTAAAACAAAATAATTCTTCGTCTAACTTAAACTTCCGTGTTGGGCTTCGATCGAAGGGTTTGAGGTTCGATGCTCGAAGCCGCTGAACAAGCTTTGCACCTTCAGCTTTGTGCGCGTAAGAACAGTGACAATCAATCCCATTACCCAGTTCAAAGAGCCGAATAAAACCGGATGTTGCTAATCATTTGCCCATTCTTTGGTCAGTTCTTCAAAATCAGGTTCGGCTGTACCCGAATTGTAAGGTTCCAATACTAGGCCGTTTAAGCTCACGTGCGCTTCAGGTTGAAAATTCCAATATTGTTACTTTTGATTAAAAAAAAAACTTTTTTAAGTCGGGAAAAAATAAAAACACCCGTGGTCAGTTGGTTTGGTTTGAATTTCGCGCAAAGCTACACGAGAGCTATCTGCGCTAACCGTCACTAATTTAGCAGTGTAAGACTAGAGGGAAGGCAGCTAGTCATCACCACCCATCGCCAACTTTTGGGGTACTCTTTTACCAACGAATAGTGGGATTGACCGTCACATTATAACGCCCCCACGGCTGAAAGGGCGAGCATGTTTGGTGTAACGGGGATTCGCACCCGCGACCCTCAGATTGCGAGTCGAGCGCCCTAACCACCTGGCCTCCTGTGGTCAGTACGAAATGATCAAGTATTTGGTCAGTTGGTAAAATTCTCAGTAGTGCTACTACCACGTAATATCCCACTTATTACGTGCTAATGGACAATGCTTTGCCAACTTAATGTGTTAAATATGTAGCAGCTGTTGAATTGGGAGTGCGCGTGTGAAGGAGAGGGGGCGATCAACAATTATAAACACAGATCAACTTCATTCTAGGAGAGCGGAAGCACCTCTGAAGGTATCGAATGAAGTAATAAACAACTGTTTTATTAATAGACAGAAAGAGGAATAAGAATGAAACAAGTTTTAAAATAACTCTCCATATTATAACTATTAAGATCTCAGATTGACGCCTTTATTCCTGTTTTCAATCATCTTAAAAATGTAATCACATAACTTTTCGAGTCCAACATGACTTAGCAAAGGATGGGTTAAAATGGTGATGGTGAGTTACAGGGGAATGATCGTCCTGTGGCACGTGTAAATCATAGTACATTAAGCAGGTATCGAACCCCATCCATCGGATCATCTTTTGATTTCTAGATAAATAGAAAATATTATGTTCTAATTAATTGAGTAAAACTGATCTCTTCACAAAGGATTTTTTGTTTGTATTAGACGTACAAACTATAAATAGATCTGAAACATTTTTGTTCAGACTTTCTGGATCAGAACTGTGTCTTACATTATACACTGTCTCGTCAATGTATTAGGACTCTCATCGGATCATCGACTAATGGCAATATACATACTCATGCGTTGACGCCATCTATTGGTGTAAATCATTACTAGTTAGCTCTGACGGAAACCTTAATATCGAGTTTTCGCAGTTAATAACCTAGACTCAGCATACATTCCGCAAGGTGTCGTGTTAGGCTATAGCTTTTGTCAAGAGGTTTGATATAGGAAAAAAAATTAACGATCACTGAATTTTGCCATTTTTTAAAACTAATTGCTTGTTACTGAGGTTCTCCCGTTATAAAATTCAAACCTTTGCTTTTAAGATGTTCACCAATTTTTCTATATTGGTACACTGATTAATCCTGAACAAATATACAAAATAAGGGGGCTCACGGATATTATGGATACATGTTGTTTTAAAAAAGCTTAAAAAATTGAACTTAAATGTTTCTTAAATTATATATTGGTATACTTTGGTGACAGATTTTCTTGTAGACAGATTTTGTTGAATAAGACCG
>NW_013667590.1:131611-136955 GCF_000517525.1 Limulus polyphemus
AAAACATATATATACCATCAATTCTTTGAAGCTAAACAAACGTAACAAATCTTTTGAACAGTTTAACTCCTGTAAGATGGAATGCAAAAACTACCTTGACATTAACTTTGTAAAATTACAGAATTATTTTTTGTTTTTAAATCTAAAGCAATTTGTTTTATATATATAAAAAAAAAGGTTCATTAATTGGCATGAGAATTATATCAACTTATATAAATATATACACTCGTTTATATTATTGAGAAAACGACCACGGTCCATACTAATTATATTAAATGCCTGTAAAGATTCCTTTTTTATGCATAGTTTAAAAGAAATTGATCAACTAGTTAAAAAAAAACAAAAAAAACTTTTTTTGGCAGCTTTCGTTAAGACTAGAAAATACATTTGGAATATACAACAGTTCTTAATTTAAAAATAGAATTTTAGTTTTACAAAGCTTGAGTCTATTTTATAACTTAAAGGTCTGCAGCTGGTTGGTCATTTCCTGCACGATGGCACTAATTTTGCTTACATTCCGATTTGCTGGAGTGACAGGAGTAGCAGGAGGAGTAAGAACTTCGGTGGTAACACTGCTGGCAACATTACCATTACTTAAACTGTTACCAACAGCTCCAGTGGAGATCTTGGAAAATGAGGTAGAATTTGTATGGACAACTGGTGTTGAATAAGCCATAACGGTGACGCCATTGACTTTCTTAGGGAGGAGCTGAGGCTGATGGTAACGGTTCTCGGTAAGCATGAATCCCCTTGCATCTCCGGCACCATGAATCATTGTGTTGTTGCTGACACAACATGGAACTCTTGCACATGAAATAACGTTGGAGTGACTTCCGCAAACAACAGTGGTTGGTCTAGAGGAGTTGGGTACTCGGCTCTCCTGTCACGAAAAAACAAACTGTGAACACACGGGAAGAGTTTCTATTGAAAAACAACACAAGATCCAAAAATAATCTCTTACACACGCACATATATATATTCCTAATTTTGAACTGTTAAAATAGAGAGCAAGCAGCTAGCCATTAGCACCCACTGCCAACTCTTGGGTTATTCTAATTAAATAATGTCATTCTTATAACAAACTCAAGGTCCCAAAGTGCAGAGTGCATATTTATTTATTTATTTTTTTGCAGTAACAAGATACAAACCATGGTTCAACATACAGTTCTGTGCGGTTCACATGTTCAGGGTTCCAGAAACAACAGACAATTAATGTAAACCGAATTTAATAATTTCAGCATTACACTTAACTACTACAGTTTTCAAGTTGAATGTCAAACATATCAGTAATATAAACTCTAAGAATGACATTCATTGCCAATTAAAACCTATACAGAACTTGGCTTATTAAGAATGACATTCATTGCCAATTAAAACCTCTACAGAACTTGGCTTATTTTCAGCATCTAGTTTACATTAATCGACGATATCCTGCAACAGATTCAAATCTCAAACACAAAATAGTTTTTTTTAAACCTAAATCAAAAACATCCTACTACCAAACTAAATTACCAATTAACAAATAAAATAAAATTTAAATGGAAATTCAAGTTGATAATAACATTGCTTTAACTTTTTAAATTATTGAACTAAAATACTCTAATAACTCTTAAAAAAAAACAGCAGAGGGCTGACATTTTATTTTCATATAACTTGATAACTCAAGTTGTTATCACAATATCAAAAAAATAAGGACTGTCCGTTGTACAAACCCAAGAGGTCTTTATACTAAAGCAGCAGATGTGGAAGTCGATACCTGGACTTCAGTTTGTTTACCTTCAAAATATAATTATGCACTAACTGTATCGTACTAGATAAAGGAAAGCTGGGATGTGTAATTATCTGACATCATTTCTTGTAACTGTTCACATTCATTAAGTACACTTTGATTAAGAAAAAAACTTGCTTTAAACCAAGTTTGATAAAAAAAAAGGATGGATAATGATAAGTTTTATTATATTAATGACCATTAGAATTCAAGTTTTCACCAAAACAAACAAACAAATAAAAACATCTGCTCCAATTTACCACTTTGCTGCTGGACACACAGAAGTTCAGGGCTTTTTAAGATCAATGAAAACAAGAAAACTGTACTACTAATAATGAAAGTTAAACACTGTTAATTAAGAACTTCATTGTTAACCATCTACATCCTGAAACACTGAAATTATACAAACCATAATGCAGACATAGCCATTAAAACTAGCACAACAGATGTAAAACAAAGACTAATAGAGAATGTAAAAACCTTCAATTTAATTCCCTGTATTGTCTCTTACGTGTCACCTAAAAGAAAACGTATACCTTACCTCTCCTGCTGTTCCCAACAATGTGTCTTCTGTGTGTTCCAAAATATGTATGGGAGCAGGCATGGCTGTCTGATTTGTCACGTAAGCTGGCGTTATTGGTACAGCACTGGAAACAGGAACAGTAACATATTGGTACATCTCAGTATTGGGTGCAGAAGCACCATCTGGTGGATTTGCACTAGCCGATGGGTACATAAAGTGTGCTGGAACCCCGGACGTCTGTCAACAGGTAAGGAATATCTTTGACTTATGAAGTTCTCAACCATCAAACAATGGAGGATGAGACTTGCGGTGTAAACCACTTCTTAAAGCATTACACCAATTAGAAAAACAAGAAGAACGTAACAAAAGAACGTTCACATCTGTTCTAGTTAGTATATTACTGTATCACTACACTAATTAGAAAAACAAGAAGAATGACACAAAAGAACGTTCACATCTGTTCTAGTTAGTATATTACTGTATCACTACACTAATTAGAAAAACAAGAAGAATGACACAAAAGAACGTTCACATATGTTCTAGTTAGTATATTACTGTATCACTACACCAATTAGAAAAACAGGAAGAACAAAAGAACGTTCACATCTGTTCTAGTTAGTATATTACTGTATCACTACACTAATTAGAAAAACAAGAAGAACGAAACAAAAGAACGTTCACATCTGTTCTAGTTAGTATAGTACTGTATCACTACACTAATTAGAAAAACAGGAAGAACGTAACAAAAAAACATATTTAAAATGTATTTAAAACTATTAACATATGTTTATTCATCAATTTGTTACTGCAGAATGTGTGTGTTAGTTCTGATGTTGAGTCACTATATCACTAGTATTTAAAACTATTAATACGTATTTATTCATCAACTTGTTACTATACAGAATAATGTATGTTAGTTCTGATGTTGAGTCACTTTATCACTAGTATTTAAAACTATTAATGTGTTTATTCGTCAACTTGTTACTACAGAATAATGTGTGTGTCAGTTCTGATGTTGAGTCACTATATCACTAGTATTTAAAACTATTAATAATGTGTTTATTCATCAATTTGTTACTACAGAATAATGTGTGTGTTAGTTCTGATGTTGAGTCACTATATCACTAGTATTTAAAACTATTAATATGTGTTTATTCATCAACTTGTTACTACAGAATAATGCGTGTTAGTTCTGATGTTGAGTCACTATATCACTAGTATTTAAAACTATTAACATATGTTTATTCATCAATTTGTTACTGCAGAATAATGTGTGTGTTAGTTCTGATGTTGAGTCACTATATCACAGTATTTAAAACTATTAATATGTGTTTATCCATCAATTTGTTACTACAGAATAATGTGTGTGTTAGTTCTGATGTTGAGTCACTATATCACTAGTATTTAAAACTATTAATATGTGTTTATTCATCAATTTGTTACTACAGAATAATGTGTGTGTTAGTTCTGATGTTGAGTCACTATATCACTAGTATTTAAAACTATTAATATGTGTTTATTCATCAACTTGTTATTACGGAATAATGTGTGTGTTAGTTCTGATGTTGAGTCACTTTATCACTAGTATTTAAAACTATTAATATGTGTTTATTCATCAATTTGTTACTACGGAATAATGTGTGTGTTAGTTCTGATGTTGAGTCACTATATCACTAGTACTTAAAACTATTAATATGTGTTTATTCATCAATTTGTTACTACAGAATAATGTGTGTGTTAGTTCTGATGTTTCGTCACTATATCACTAGTATTTAAAACTATTAATGTGTTTATTCATCAACTTGTTACTACAGAATAATGTGTTAGTTCTGATGTTGAGTCACTATATCACTAGTATTTAAAACTATTAATATGTGTTTATTCATCAACTTGTTACTACAGAATAATGTGTTAGTTTTGATGTTTCGTCACTATATCACTAGTATTTAAAACTATTAATGTGTTTATTCATCAACTTGTTACTACAGAATAATGTGTTAGTTCTGATGTTGAGTCACTATATCACTAGTATTTAAAACTATTAATGTGTTTATTCATCAACTTGTTACTACAGAATAATGTGTTAGTTTTGATGTTTCGTCACTATATCACTAGTATTTAAAACTATTAATATGTGTTTATTCATTTCACTTGAACTTGCAGTATTAAAATACAGATTCTGCTAGTTTTAATTGTGTGATATTTTTATGGATGCTTTTTTAGTGAAAATAATCATTAAAAAAAAACAATATGTATGTGTGTGTGTATATGTATGTATGTGTTTGTTTGTTTTCTGAAAGCCAGGGATTTAGTTAAGATGATCAACATTCCTTCAATGTTCTACTAAAACAAGACCACTTACCATATGGTACTGATATTGTTGAGGTAGATAAGCTGGTTGTGAGTAGAGCATGGGGTAGGTAACCTAAAATTCAACATAGTTATGTCAAAACAAAATCCACTTTCACGGTTCGGTAGCACATAAACTTTCCCGTTTCTAGATTATTACATTTGTAGTATTTCAGGAAAATTTATGGTACAAAATTTTATTGTTATAAAAACTTTTGTCCCTCATTATTCTCTATTACAGTTTAAATGTGATTTCCACTTGCAATAATGACTTCCTACCCAACCCTACATAGCTTTACTAGGGTAAATACAGTTAATTAAAAAAAACATGTTACTTCAATGCCACTAGCTTTACAGACAGAGTTGTAGCTACAGTAGGTGGTAGTTGTGACTGCCACCTTCTGCCCATTCAGCACTCCCGTGCAATGTGACTACTGCTGCCACCTAGCACAAAAAATCCCCCCGAAAAAGTTCTCAAACGTGAGAAATTTCTTCGTCACGATTGTAGTACAGTTTACTTCACAATTACCGTATTTGCCCACACATAATGTACCTCCAAATATAACGCACACCCAATTTTGAAAGGTTAAATTGAAGAAAATTTGTTTTACACATCAGTTGTACAAAAATGTATTGAATCATTTCTAAATATAGTAAACAACTGTCAGTGTATTAAACATTTTTAGAAATCTTTCATTGAAATT
>NW_013667590.1:137353-139165 GCF_000517525.1 Limulus polyphemus
AACGCACACCCAATTTTGAAAGGTTAAATTGAAGAAAATTTGTTTTACACATCAGTTGTACAAAAATGTATTGAATCATTTCTAAATATAGTAAACAACTGTCAGTGTATTAAACATTTTTAGAAATCTTTCATTGAAATTTTTTCTGTGGCAATTTTACAAAATTTACTGAAAAGTTTATACAAAGTAGTACACTAAGCTAATCATTCATCTTCAGATAAATCTTCGTCATCGCTACCATCAGATCTGCTTCCTCGAACCTTTGCTTCATCCTCTTCCGATTCCCACAGCATGTAACATTTTTTGCAACCTTTAATGATGTTTTAATACTTTTCTTTGGTAGCTTCTGGTAAAATACCTAACAAAATTGAACGTGCCCAAATATAACTCACAGTCAATTTTTTGAGAGGTATTT
The DNA here is from genome assembly GCF_000517525.1 of Limulus polyphemus. Classification (NCBI taxonomy): domain Eukaryota; kingdom Metazoa; phylum Arthropoda; class Merostomata; order Xiphosura; family Limulidae; genus Limulus; species Limulus polyphemus. Next base: position 137,769 of record NW_013667590.1, read on the forward strand.
AGAGGGAAAAAAAATATGCATTATATTTGGGCAAATATGGTAGCTTTTTAGAAACAAACACTTTTCCTAAAAAATCACGAAACAAATAACTTTCCTGCTAAAATACTTTTCAAGTCCACAGGAAAAACCTGCACAGAAACTCTGAAAAAATGGCCCACCCAACGCTAATTCACTTGTACTTGGCACGGCACATCAGATAATACCATCTATACTGGGTACCATACAATGGTATGGTCCAGTAAAAGTTTATGGACTGCATAAAAATATTTTCAAAATTTTATGGATATCTAAAATATAAAAGTATATCAATGTGTTTTTCCATAAAAACTTTGTTTAACCTCATTGTGACTAATTTGTATCAATTACCTGCTGTTGTAGATAGATGAATCAGAAAAATAAAATACAGCCTAGAGTAAAGTGTGACTCCACCTTTATTTTTTTAGACTCATCGTTCACCTCATAACACCTTTGCCTATTCATTGTTCGTGTGTAGTGTTTTATCAGACTTTCCAAAGGAATTTACAAATTTTTGATGTCATTCAAATTATAAAACTAAAAATAATAATTATTTTTTTTGCCTAGACAAGGGGGGGGGGAGACGATGACAGGAGCCACAGGTACGTGCATCTATGGGCTACACTGGTTTTTACCACCCACCACTCAAATCATCCTAGCTACAACCCTGTTTACAGAAAACGGAGTATAGAGATAATCTAATGTTTTAATCCCCAAAGTTGGTTAAAAATTTTATTCAACACTAAAACAAAACTATTAAAAGTGATACTCAGTTTTCTACATCAGAACATGAGAAGCCACATTTCAGAGAGAAAAAAAAACAAAAAAACCTGAGACTGTTGAAAGTGATAAGGGTTGTCAGATGCGAGTGAAAAGGGGCCAGGATTCTGGTAAACATATGGAATTCCATTATGGTATAAGATGATGGGTCCATTTGATACGAGTGGAGCATCTAAATAAAATAAAAAAAAAACAGTAACTTTTTAAACACTTCTGACATAGTGCAGCTAGCTTATTAATAATGAGGCATTATAAGAAGATACAGACAAGTGTACACGAAATTACACTATGGTGAACAATACTAAATTCTCAAATATTTATTAATAGCTTTTAATATTTTTTCTATTAACCACTTATTATAACATATTACAATAACATATTGGCTATACTTCTGTAAAAAAAAATGCATCTTTACTAATACTTCATCATCATGAAGAGAATATAGGCAGAGATACGGCCTACATTCATTTTTATGTGTTGAAATATTGAACCAATGTATTTGTAGCAGAATAGAGAACATCTGCCTGAATACTGGTAATTTTAAATTAAAAACAAACATTTAATGCAGAAATTTTTTTAGGTTAAAAAATATATATATATAT
>NW_013667590.1:139664-141751 GCF_000517525.1 Limulus polyphemus
CTAAACAAATTTCAATTTGAGGGTTGGCTGGTAGAGATCCTGATGAGCAATAAAATTGAATCGGGTATATGTGTGCCCCATGCTTGGTATTGCTGGTCTACAAAAAAATATAGGTAATAAAAAGGTCTTGTAGATTAATTTACTCTAATCCTGCCTAAAAGAATTTCAATTTGAGGGTTGGCTGGTAGAGATCCTGATGAGCAATAAAATTGAATCGGGTATATGTTTGCCCCATGCTTGGTATTGCTGGTCTACAAAAAAATATAGGTAATAAAAAGGTCTTGTAGATTAATTTACTCTAATCCTGCCTGAACAAATTTCAATTTGAGGGTGGGCTGGTAGAGATCCTGATGAGTAATAAAATCGAAACGGGTAAATGTGTGCCCCATGCTTGGTATTGCTGGTGTACAAAATATATAGCTAATAAAAAGGAAAAAAAAGGTCTTGTAGATTAATTTACTCTAATCCTGCCTAAACAAACTTCAAATGCCACTGGTATTGAGGATTACCTCTCCCTGAGCCTTCTTGGGGGTGACTTTTCAACACCACCAAAACAACATTTTGCAATTTTCACCATGTTTTTTTTTTAAGTGACTGAACCATAAACTTATGCAACATGTTATATAAGAAACCTGTCAACATATTTTTCTCTTGTACAAAGTTGCCACCAGAATGTTGATAATTTCTGTACAACTGGCTCAAGATTTTAAAGTTAATAATATCTTTTTTTATGCAGTCTCTCTCAGGTGTATCAAATAGTAATTCTTTTAACCTTAGTATAAAAGCCTGTTTTTCAGTTCAGAAAACTCTGCTCAAAAATGGGAATTGTTAATTTTTTTTATAATTGGAAAGGTTCTAAAATCTTAGGCCTAAATGAAACATCTTAAGTAAATATTGTTTGTAACGGATAGACAATGGTAAAGAGAACCAGCAATCTTGTGCACAATATTTTACAACATTTTATAAAAACTACAGTGAGAAGATAACTTGTCAGTCATCTTAAAAAACTGTCAAACCAAAAAAAAAGGAGGATTAAAGAACGAGAACATAAACTCAGATATGACTCAAATCAATTAAGACGTTTGTTTGTTGAATTTCTGCAGAAAATTACTCCATGGCTAGCTTCTCTAGCCATCCCTAATATTGAAGTGATAAACTAAAGGGTGGACAGATAGTCAATACCACCAAGTCTTGGTGTTATAACTACCAGGGTCCCAATCCAAACTTGTTTCTCAAAGATTTCAGTCTAGGAAGAGAAAATAAGTATAAATAAATAAAGAAATCCATGTTCCGTTTTGACCTTTTGTATTGTAAGAGTGGATTGAAGCATGTCCACGACATCTAGGTCACGCTGTACATTTAGTAGAAATTATATGTTTTTCAGCTATTTCTTATGACTTTCATTGGTTGAGGTCTGATCAGTCATATCTAAGTCTGTCAATCACTGAATGATATAAGCCAATGAAAATGGTAACAATAAGAAGAACAAAGTACATTATTGTTCCCTCTGCTGTGCGATTTTCTCAGTCACTTTTTTTGGATTTTAACCCTTTTGGGTAATTTGTTTAAAATTTCCCACAAATCTATGACAACATGAATAAATAGCATTGATAGGTTTGGTTTCTAGTGTGGTGAAATGGGTACCCTTGAAAAAGGCTTTGGAAATTTTATGCAAAGTCCTTGGAAGTGAGAAAAATATGGCATATTGTGAATGACTGATCAAAAGATTTGTATAACACAGTAAACTTAATACTGTTTTTAGAGTGAATTTAACATCTAACAAAAATACTAAATGGTGTGAAAGAATGTTGAGAATTAGTTATATATTATTTCTTAGTTGTTTAGATGTTTCACTGATATTCATATCAATAATATAGATGATACCCGTTGTCCAAACAATAGTTTAGGTGTGATTGTACAATATACAAGAATTGAAAGCTCTCGAGAAACAAAAGTCATCACTAGTTAATAAAACTAGTTATCTGTACACCAAAAATAATGTCCCTAACATACATGTAAATTAATGGTATTGTAGAAAGATTTACTCTGGAATATTTACAAAAAAAAAGGACTTTTTGTACATGATA
>NW_013667590.1:142476-153001 GCF_000517525.1 Limulus polyphemus
GATTTAAAGACTTTCACGGTCTTAAAAGGTAGTTGGTATATAATTATTATCCTAACAAACACATCTGTTGAATTTCTTTATAATTTGGTATTACAAATTTAATGAAAAGGTGTATATGCCGTACGAGTTTGACAACCACAACAATGACTCAAGTTTTACTTTGAAAACAAAAATGATGCTAGCCTCATTAAGTATACCATAACAAGTTTTGTATTTAAAAAACTCAACTTAAAAAATTTTCAGAACTCATGTATCAAGTTATTAGCCAGAGACCAGTTTGAATTATCGTTACTCTGAGATTAACAGTTACAGTACCTAGGTAAAGGCTGATAATAAGGATATTATTCTAACTGTAAACTTTAAGACTTACAAGTTCAAACAATTATTCATACACCCTTCTTAAATCACCACGTTCTTATTTGTAATAATTCTCTTAGTAAGTGAATAATCCCAGGTATATTCAGCTGAAGTTCATTGTTATTAGTAGGACAATCTTGGAATATTATCCTTGGAACCTAAGTACAATTATTTTTTATACAAACATTTTTCAGGGAGTAACTTCAATACTAAACCAGAACTACCTGCATGCTTTACTACTAAAACATAAGACTTAGAAATCAAAACTTACCATAGGCTCTCGCGAGGGGCTGAAATTAATAATAACATATTACATAAAAAACTAAGCCAATTTTTGTTTTTACTTTATGATAATTTTTAAATTCTTTATATTTTTGCATGCATCATTCTCTTACAAGTTTAATAAAATGTAAAAACCAAAATTTAATCTTTGAAAGTGAACACGAGCAACGAGTAATGTTGATCAAAATACAAAATGTTTTCGAGTAAATATTGTTTGTAAATATTAGTGTCTAACGGAGTCTAGAAATATTTTGTATATCACGTATCATCACTCGCAATTGTATTAACGGAAAAAAAACTATTAATCAATCTAGCAAAATATATTAAAATGTGTCAAAACATTTATGATTTCAAATCCTAACTTTGGCAGCAATTTTGATTTCAAATTAGGCAGAAACATATATTCTTAGCAATACTATCTCTTGTAATAAGTTTCTATAACCTAGAAAAAAACAATGCTTACTGTTTACCCTTATAGCATTACACAGTAAGAACATTTTAATGTTTCTTTACTAAAACTCATCAAATCATTGAAACTTTTTTTTGGAGTTATTAATACATTGTAATACAATACTAACACAAGTAATTATAAATTATTTTCTAAATAAGCCTTATTACTAGTTCGTGTAGTTAACAAAGTTTAATGGATCTTCTTAATACCGTAGTTCTACTTTCAACAGATTTGCTGCATCAAAGCTCACACTCAAAAACTAAATGATACAGATCAAGCCCAACTAACCTGTTTTTTTACTGCTGGTGCTATGTTTAATTTTCTGTCCTTTAACACTATGTTCTCAGCCTAGGAAGGTAAATCGGTATTTAAGAAATCTTAACAATGAAATAATGTCAATAAAAATAATGTAACAGTAATTCTTTGATAGATTGTTTGGGCAGAGAATCCATAATGAATATATTAGAATGGACTTATCTTGATGAGTAGACTGGAATGGACAGCAACTGACTGTTATAAAAACACAGGTGTAGAGGATGATGTTTCAAAAGTCTTCTGTCTTTCATCTTCAGGTCCTCTATACTTGTGTTTCTACAACAGGCAGTTGCTCAGGTGTCTACGGTATCCACTAGAAATAACAAATTCAAGAGAACAATACAAAATGTATAGTGACCTACAGGGATGGTACTATCTCACTGGGAGCCCTAAGCAGGAATATTCTTGAACCCCCTCATCCACCCCCTTAAAATAAAACTAATTTGAATATTTCCATAAACTAAAAGGCACTTCTACTCACACACTAATACCATCATTGTGCTGATATCTTTCCGAATTCATACACACTGTGCACATACAGCACTTCGCAACCTATCAGCACAAGTGCATTGCACGTGTGCCTGACAGGAGTGTCTTCCTGGTGCAATATTTAAATGTCCATCTGGTACTGAGTGATATGTTTTTTGATTGCATTCACCTCAAAACTTTTTTCTTTTCTTTTTTCCCAATGAGTACAATACTAAGACGGACAAAAGTCAAAGTTCTGATGACAATAATGAAAAACAAAATCTCTGCGAATCACGGAGCCCTTGAGTTACTCGGGGGCCCTTAGCAACTGCTTAGTCTGCTTGTGCCAAGCGTCAACACTGGAAACATACTCCATTTAATTACATGTTTACAAATCCCCCTTTTCTTTGATATCAGATAAATATTAGTAAGTAGGTGTTTGGATCAAGTTCTTTAATTTAGAGTACCAACATTTATTAACCACTAAACAGTTACAAATAACACGTCAACGAGCAATAATTCTATCATACTTGCAACACAAAATCAATTCTGTGAAACATAAACAACTTTCAGTGTTAATAATGTTTCTCTTTTACTGAAACTAAACTTAATCCACGGATCTTAACTTCATACTTGAAAATCAACTTGAACTAGCGTCAATAAGTCTGATAACATTTCTAGCAGAAAAAGGGCATAGTTTCTTTAAACTTTCAAACATGAGATCCCTTTTATGAAAATTTGACTTTAATTTTGTGTAATTACAATTAAAATAATAAAATTCCCTAAAACTATTTGCATCAAGTGTAATTGTTAAGCCTGATGAAAAAAACAAACAAACAAAAACCAGTTAAATCACCATAAAAAAACATTTCTTAATGTACCACTTCTCTTGATTTTATTAGATTACATCTTATGTAACGTACAGATTATTTCAACCCTGCTTTCTTACAAATATATCAAAGAAATAACATCAGTATGCAAACATTTACGTAAATCAAATTGAAGGCAGTAGTATCTAATTTACGAGACACATAAACCAAAATAAAACAGTTAAAATGAATGACTTTCAAAAGTTCCTATTACACCTGGGATGCATTAAAACTATACTTAAGAGGTAGTTCAAATAACGAACAATTTTATAAAAGGATTTAAGCCTAAATAAATGTGTATACTGTGAAAATTAGATCAATCATGTAAGAAAATGACATCTTTATTATTATTACTATAAGAAAACATACATTGGTCTCGTATTACATGTAAAAGAAACCACGGACAAAGATATCTTTATTATAAAATATTTTATGAAAAATCAACCAAAAAATCTTTGCATATAATGTTTTGTTTTTCTACAATGCACTTAATATAAAAGTTCATTACTTGGTCAATTATTGTTTACCATGAAGACTAATGCATATCAAGTAAAAGGTTAAGAACAAACAGCATAAATCAAGTAAAAGGTTAAGAACAAACAGCATAAATCAAGTAAAAGGTTAAGAACAAACAGCATAAATCAAGTAAAAGGTTAAGAAAACCAAGAAAATTTCAAATAACAAATATACTTTACTTCTACTTTCTCTTTCAAACAATACATAAAAAACAGATACCTGGATTATCTATTATCTACACAAACACACAAGCTTCAACAACAGAATTTTTACCTTATAGAAATATATGTATTTTTCCAGTTCAACCCTACTTGTAAATAGTAGTGTTTTTTTAAAGTTACTTAAGTTACAAAGATTAGTCCAGGACTTTAACATTAAATTCAAAATGTTTACTGTAGATAGTTTTGCCAGTTTAAAAGTTTTTTAATAATACGGACATCTAACAGGAAACACGTTTTGAGTACCAACTGGAATAAAATCCTAAGAAAAATTAAAATGCAGCTATTGGTCAATGGAAAAGGAACAAAAATTCAGTCTCACCTCTTTCTGGACTTGTTTAGCTTCTTCTTCAGTTTCAAATGTCACAAAACCATACCTAAAGAACATCAATAACAGGAATTTTATAACTAAACTTAAAAAACTCTTAACTTATACAGAAGCATGAATTACTTCTGTTGGAAAAACTGGACTTTGCTTTGACATACAATAAAGTAAGAATAGGTTAACTGTAAATAAATAATTTTAAGCTTTGAAAACAAATACTGTATACTTGATGATAGAACAATGAGGGATCGTGCGCGAAGCTGCTGATGCACGGTGGTGCCAGTATCGAAATGGTCCCAGCATTGGGTCAGCATGCTTTGCAATTCAGCACTTGGTCAGTCAATAAGCCTGTTTGAACAGTACGTGAATTTCACTTGTTTTTCCTGAGATTTATTTTACAAAGTTCACTAAAATTAGTGAAAATTGGAATCTTTGCATGATTAATACGGAATTTAAATGCAGCTAAAACTACTGGCGAAAAGCCGATTTGATCAACGGGTAAACAAAATAATATCAGCAATAATACAGTGTCAAACTATTGTTTTGTTACATTAAAACAAGCATAGTTTCAATATGATGGTAAGAACCTTGTTCTAAATTGCTTAATAAAACGGTATAATTGTAGCTATTGAATGAAAATAACGATAATGATTAACTTTAGTTCACATTTAAATATTTGTATTTGGCACTGTCACTGATATTTTATAGGCCTAGGGTGAGGATAGTTTCCTTGAGTGTGTTGACTACTGGCTGCTTTAAGCCTTTTATCCATTTCAGTGCTCACTTGGTCCTTCTTATGGACTGTGGTGTGATTGTCTTGGACCAGCTGAACACAATCGGAACGGCACCTGATTTTACTTTTCTTTGGGGTGAAGGTCAAAACAACAAAATAAAATTATATATATATATTACTTTTATAATATTTACATAAGTATTATGGAAATACTAGTCTATAAAATTACATAAGCCTAGTCATAGGTCTATAAAAATAAATTTGTAGACTAAGCCTAGCTAAATTGGACGTGCTAGGGGAGTGTATTTTGAAAATAAAATTTCAAAACTTGACTCAACATGAAAAAGGTTATAAAATGGGAATAATTTTATATAAATTTCTAAATGAAAAGCAGAATTATTGAAAACTTTATTATATATAAGCCTACTATAGCTAGTTTCAGATACATAGATGTGAAACACGAAGTGGTCATGACAAACAACTCCTTTTTTCGGTTTCCACTGGTCCCTTCTGAAGCCATTTTCTAGACAATTCCAGATTTGAAGGCCACAAATGACCACCTCTCTTAGAACATCCAGGCACACGATAAGTTGCTTAAGACATTTTTAAACTATTAATTATTATTATATTATATTTATGAAACAAACAGAAAGTATGATAACAAGTAAAGACAAAGAACACAAAGAATATAAACATCTTGGTATCACACTATAAACAATGACCACATTGCTACTGGCACCCTCTACTGGTATAAATAGCATGGTCCCTCGTCACTTTGAACTTAAACTAGAAACTAAAATATTTTTGGAATACTCTAAGGAAAAAACCAAAAAAAATCATTCTAATTTTCATATTTTGACCCAAATGTGTTTTTTTTATTAAGATAGAAAGGTTGATAGTCTTTGTAAGAAAAAACTAGAAATATTATTTAACTTATCTTAGCTATTTTGTCCATTCCTAGCGGAAATACAGTAGTTTTTTATGTGAGGAGATGCTTTATAGCTTGTAATATTCTCCTTGTTTAAATAAATTCTCCAGTTACACAAGCAGAACTTCATAATATATACTGTAGTGTTCGTAATTTTTACTTGTTTTTTTTTGGTAGTTAGTTAATACTAACTAAATAATTTGTAGATTTTGATCTGAATATCCTTTATGACCTTAAGTTTTCTTATAATAAGATTATAAATTGCATGTAGATGGATTAGAATTCTACATCAAAACCTACAAACCGTTTGTATTCCACCACTATAACAGGCCGAACTGTATTTCTTTAGTCCTCCCTCCCTAGCAGTATTGATTTGCTGCGATTCAGAAAATCCAGTCTACTGCACAGGGAGTAATGATTACTAAAAATTAGGTCTCTACGTTATTCATGGTTTCTTTCTTCTTTTCACTGAAACTACACATTTAGTGAAGAAAAAAAATCACAACTAAATATTTTTTGTTTTAAGAATAATTACTTTTTGATATTAAAATGTATGTGCATGTACGTCCTTACGGTTGTCTGCGTCATACTTTACTACAATTACTTCCAACAGTGTTCTTGATATGACTTCTTGTAATTATAGCACCAGTAAGTAATTCTGGTGTGAAGCAGTTTCATTTAGATTATTATAAAGATTTATGAAAGTAAAGAAGAATGTAACAACATGTCAAACACACTACGTATGAGTAAAGAAGAACATACTAATGTTAACTACATTATATGCAATGACAACAAGACCTTTAGCCTAATACCAGGGCTCCTGCTCAGCTAGCAATTTCTAAAAACTAGTCAGGAATCAACAGTTTATTGTGAAAAGGCTAAAGGCTAAGTACTAAATAAGAAAGTGTTAAAGAAATAACTCAAGTGCTAAAAGATAGAGAGTTATATTATGTATGAATATGTTATATTAAAATTATCTTATAGCCTCACCAGCCATTACAGTCAGTTACCACATCCAATCATACTCTATTTCACAAATGTGCATCTTGATAAAAGCCCTGGAGTGTAGTTTCCATTACAAGTTGCCATAGTTTGCTTAACATGGGTGGAGTATGACTTATTAGTTTCTTTTTGGACGTTCTTGGTACCCCAAGATGATCCATATTTCTTTGTTTTTCAATACCATTAAGTACAAGAGATATCCCCTTCTTAAAAATTCTAAATCCCTGAAGTGAACACATCTAAGGTAAGGAAGTGTGAAGATTTTGCATCAGAAAGAACCATTACAAACTTTTCCCAAAAGTGATGAATTTTTTGTGACGTCACACAATCTATTAAATATCAATGTCAAAACTTAGTTCTGATACATGCCTTTCCATGTTAGGTTGATCACACTTAAAATTTTGTGACAGCCTTGATTTATTACAGGCTTATTGTACATATTTTGTTTCTGTCAATTCTTAATGCAACTATTTTTTACATCAGTTTTTGTGTCATTCAGATCTATTTCTGTGGCAGACTGTTAAAACAAAAATATACCTTGTATTAATGGATAATGTTATAAATTTAGGTTTCTATAATTATCTTATTTAGTTTGTGGTGTAAAATGCTTTTCAATTAATAAACTTGGAAACCCATGTATAAGGCCATTTGCACAAGTTGAATAAAATAAAGATGTTTACTTGTTGACTTTTGCACAAATATAAACGAGGGCTAACTGAGGCGGATGTATTTAACTTTGAAGTGACAGACTATACGGAAGGCAGTTAGCCAACACCATCCATCTCCAACTCCTTGGATACTCCTTTCAGACCAATAGCAGGATTTGACCATCACTTTTTTTTACAACATGCCCATGGACCTAAAGTACAGAAGGCAATTACCTTTTATTACTGTAATGGGGTGCTAACCACAAAATCCCAGATCCACAGTCTGCCACACAAACCACAAAACTGTCTTTATTTCACTTCAGATTTTTATAATTTAAAGCACATCAACAACTACGAAAAACTTGACTTGTACAAAGCAAACTGGTCCAATTCAAATTTACAGTAAACTAACTGCCATTTTTGTATGTCCAAGTACTTTGATGCAATACAAAATAATGTTGGTAAAACCAAAACCTTGCTGTACACCAAGGAAATAGCCATGTTATGAAACTGAAATGTTAAATGCAGGTTGGCTTTTAAAAATTATTAGAAAATATAATGACAGATTGCTAAATATTGTAATATAAATTGGTATGATACTTAACAGAAAGAAGAGCTAACCCTTTGGAAACTCCAGCACGATCAACGATGACCTTTGCAAATTTCACACTGCCATATTTGGAAAATAAGTCTCGTAGATCTTCTTCTATTGTCTATAGCAAAAAAGAATAAATCAGAAAGATTTTTCAATAATAACAAATTAGTGATTGAAGCATCTTCAGCAAAACAAGGTATACAATCAAATCAATTCTAAACTTACTGACAAATCCATCAGTAAGAGTGTAAACTGAGAACCTACACAGAAAAAAAGAATAGTCATAAATGTACTTAAGGATGAAAAGCCTCGAAACCTTAGAATGATCACGGCTGACAATCTTTAACAGCTACAAATCTTCAAACTTTGAAACCAGCACATGAGCAAGAGAAAAAGAATGTTTAATGGCTATGAATTTTCAAACTTTGGAACTGGTACATCTGGAAGAGAAAGGGAATGTTTAATGGCTAAGAATCTTCAAACTTTGGAACTGGTACATCTGGAAGAGAAAAAGAATGTTTAATGGCTACAAATCTTCAAACTTTGAAACCAGCACATGAGCAAGAGAAAAAGAATGTTTAATGGCTATGAATTTTCAAACTTTGGAACTGATAGATGTGGAAGAGAAAGGGAATGTTTAATGGCTAAGAATCTTCAAACTTTGGAACTGATAGATGTGGGAAAGAGGGGGAATGTTTAATGGCTAAGAATCTTCAAACTTTGGAACTGATAGATGTGGGAAAGAGGGGAATGTTTAATGGCTACAAATTTTCAAACTGGTACATGTGGAAGAGAAAGGGAATGTTTAATGGCTAAGAATCTTCAAACTTTGGAATTGGCAGATGTGCAAAAGAAGGAGGTCAAGGCAACAAAATTTGTTTTTGTTAATTTTCATGGACCTTTTCCAACAGAAAAAGGGCTCACTCCACATACAGTCCATCTTATTTTTTAGAAGAGAATGAATGTCTGACTATAATAAATTCCTAGATACTGCACTGTACCCAGTAGTAACTCTTCTTCAGAAGAAATATAACATTATTATTTATAAAATGCATAACTATTCACATATAATACATCTTCCTCACTATTAAAAACCAAGGTCTAAAACATCATCTACTATGGTTCTTCGCATCCTCAGTGAGAATACATTTCCCTAACAAGTTTCTGTGAATATCAAGTCTTCGTTAATAACGAACCAGACACCACGAGTAAATGTTAACTTGAATATCAAGGTTTAAGCTTTAGTAGTTACGATACATACTTGTTCTTTGACTGGTTTATAAGTTTGTGGAATAGTATATGCAGTAACTTGGAATTCTCTTAAAATTTTGATGGAGAGGTATAAAAATTTGAAGGATTATACATAAGTCAAATTCATAATTACTTATTCTAAAATACAACCTATAGAAGTACTACAATTATCTAGAAAATGAACTACTGTTTTTGCATAACCGTTGTGTTCTATGTTTTCTGATAAAAGAATTAGCACACAAAAACACCCAACACTCGAATACTTTTGAACAGTTGACTGTTCTTCTTCAGGAGAACAAAGGGTGAGAATTAGTAAGTATAGTTTAATATACAGGTACAGGGCAACCCATCTGGAACATCTGGCTTACGTAACGTCAACATCTGTAGCCGTATATTACACTGCACCCACTAATCATCACCCATTGTTCTCCTGAAGAAGAACAGTCGACTACTCAAAAGTGCTCTGTTTCATATAGTTTACCTGCATTAATTTATTCAAATGTGAAAAATGACAAAATTTATTTACAAACACAATATGGAACTAGTACATGGTTAGTTAAACTGCCCAATGTTAAATTTCAAATGGCTTGTTACATCGTGAACTAGGTACATGTTCAACTGTTAAAAGTAAGGTCTCTTGGACTGATTTCTAGGCTAGTCCATTAGATTTATATATACACAAAATCACTAACACCTATAAATAGTTGAAAATTCACTTACATTTGGTGATATTCCTCCAACAAATATCCTATTAGGAATAAGAGTCCCCACCCTAGGAATTACGACACCAGGATCACAAGCAGTGGCAGAAGACGGAGAGGGATCGCTACTGTAGCTCAAAGACTAAAATAAGGAATATAACACAATTCTTAAATTGGGATAATAAAATATATTAAGATATAAAACTAACTTTTCTAACTACAGGCCACATCTCATAATTTTGATTTACGTTCCCAATTATCAAATGGTTTTACTTGCACTCGAACAATCTCCTCAGAAGGTAATGTGCGAACTGATCCTCTGCCTTCATGTGTATTATTGTTTTACATCAAACTACCACTTATTATATAAGTTCACATACACGCTCTCCATCTGATCCTACTCTACAAAACTAAAATTATAAATGCATACTTTTTAAAGCATTAATGTCCGATTATAAGTCACAACATATTATTCAGAGCTGAGCCGTGTTTAAAGATGTTCTGAACTGAATGAATGCTTCAATACTTCAAACTGTGATTACTGTTCCACGAAGGATACCGAGAAGCCAGAAAGTTCACATGGAAAGGGTTGTTTGTTCTGGTAGATTTCGTGCAAAGTTACACTACGGATATTTGCACTAGCCACTCCTAATTTTGGAGTGACAGCTAGTCAACAGCACCCACAGCTAACTCTTGGGTTACTCTCATCAGACCATACTGGAATTTGACCATCACTCTTATAACGCATCCACAGACACAAAGTGCAGAGCACTTTTTTTTTTCTTTTGCAACGCAAAATATGGATCCTCAGCTTCGCGGTACAGTACACCAGCCACTAGGCTGTGCTCGGCCTAAGGAATGGCTAAT
>NW_013667590.1:153911-161654 GCF_000517525.1 Limulus polyphemus
GTGCTCGGCCTAAGGAATGGCTAATAGGAACACAAAACATGGATCCTCAGCTTCGCGGTCCAGTACACCAGCCACTAGGCTGTGCTCGGCCTAAGGAATGGCTAATAGGAACACAAAACATGGATCCTCAGCTTCGCGGTCCAGTACACCAGCCACTAGGCTGTGCTCGGCCTAAGGAATGGCTAATAGGAACACAAAACATGGATCCTCAGCTTCGCGGTCCAGTACACCAGCCACTAGGCTGTGCTCGGCCTAAGGAATGGCTAATAGGAACACAAAACATGGATACTCAGCTTCGCGGTCCAGTACACCAGCCACTAGGCTGTGCTCAGCCTAAGGAATGACTAATAGGAACACAAAATTAGGGTCAAATGAATGTATTACTTCCAAACAGTCACCCTTCCATCCACAAAAACAAACGAATTAAATATTTTTCTATATTAATATTTAGTTTTTCTGCTATTAAGACTGTGAAATTATGTTCTTTTTTACCTATACCATTTGTTTTTAAAGTTGTGGTAGAAAGTAAATAAAAAATTAGGTCTGTTTCTGATTGCACACAAGTGACAAATGTGGTCCTTCATAGACCTCTTTAAAGATTTTTATCATTTATCAAGTCAGACTTGAGTAACATCTAAGACTGTATTTACGTGTACAATATTTCTAAATTTATTGAAGATATACAAATTTTCTAGAAAGGCCTGATGTGTTTCTCTTGTTAAAAAAAAAAGCCTTAATAATCTTATTGACTTGCCAGAAAATGAAAAAGTTGCAGTTCTAATGTTTATAAAATAAATAACATAATAAAAGGTGAACAGATAACAGAAATCCAATTGGCCCATTAAGGTCACCCATTAACCCTATCTTCCTATAGTCATGGATCAAAAGCCATGTCATCGCATTTGTAGACTTGCATTCAAAATTTTATTGAACTATTATTTTATGAATGTATGTCAATATGTTTGGTATTAAATTGTAAATTATAATTAATGTTTTAGTATGATCCTTTAGTTAATTTCTTAATTTTAAATATTAAGAAAGAAAGAAATCCTAAATATCAATTTTTGTGTGTCATGTGGTATGCTGAATGCAACATTGATTCAAATTAGACGTTTGTGATGTCCAGATACAAAATCTATAGTTTCTTATGAATTAGAAACTCAAATTAACAATATTGACAAACTAGGATATAAAATAAGAACC
Organism: Limulus polyphemus; assembly: GCF_000517525.1. Classification (NCBI taxonomy): domain Eukaryota; kingdom Metazoa; phylum Arthropoda; class Merostomata; order Xiphosura; family Limulidae; genus Limulus; species Limulus polyphemus. Next base: position 155,115 of record NW_013667590.1, read on the forward strand.
TACTATCTTTTCTATTTGCTGAGATATCGCTCATGTACTGAAACACACACAGTGGCCCCGCCCACCTCTTTCAAATTTTGGAAATGCTCCCCTATATACACTTACTTCTATATATAACATGAATAACCAGTTGGAAGCTCAGAATGTCCCCTTGTGGTTTTCTCAGCCTTTCTAACGTGGCTAGTGCCATTTCTTTTGAACCAAGATTTCAATGAAGTAGGTTGTGTCTTTAGTCTGCTCAAAATTTCATACTTTTTTAGACTAAAATACATCTTAGTTACTAAGCTTGATAAATTATAGTGGAATGCTATGGTATTGATGTAGTAATTTATGATTTTTTAGTTATTCAAATGTATATATAAAACCTAAAAAAATTATTTCATTTCACATCCTCCATGTGTGAAACTTGATAAGGCTTAGCAATCTACGGCACGCAGCCAACAAGTACAAAGGTCGTAACTAGAAGATATAATTATTTTATATAATTCTTTATTTACTGTTCTATATTTTAAGAAAAATAACTTTAAGAAGTTATTTCAAAATAAGCAATAATCTATATACATATATAATGTATAATAATTGAAATGTGACGGTATTTCACAAAATACTAGTCTACTAAAACACAGCCAAGACAAGTTACTTTGTACAGACCAAAGGTCAGTTTTTTGTTATTTGAAACGGTAACATGAGTGCACGTGAGCCAAGTCATTATAACTTCTGTATTGCTGGCCAGACACAGCTGAAAGGTCAATATAATAAAAATAATAAATATATATAAATGAATAATGTTATGAGACTTTAGCTACTTAGACTAAACATTTGTAGTCATTCTACAACAAAAGAAGCATAATTTATAATTATTTTCTACTTTTTTCATTGAGCTTACGAAGTCAGTTAATCAAACCAACCCATACAGAGATATAGTAGGGAAGATAACAGATAAAAAGTTTTTCTAAAACAAAATTGATAAATATATGGGGGTTATAAAGATTTCTCATGTAAAATTTGAAAATGTTCTAATCCATAAAAGTATTTTTAATCTCACATTCAAAATTACTTTGCATGTTGGATAGTCAACATTCTGAAAGGAAAAAAAAAAATTATGAAAAATTTTTAATTAAAAAATCTTAATACGTAATTTAAAAACCTGATATTTTGTGTAAATGCTTACCAGTAACCTGCAAAATTTTGTAAAGATATGCATACATTACCAAAAATCTTGTTATAATTACTCTCATGGATACTTTCGTGTTTACGAGCTGGGTGGATTCCATCCAGCCCTTAATGAAGGGGTTAAAGAAAACAAGCCCTACCTAAATATAACCCCTTTCTTTCACAAAAATACCAAATCAAAATGACTTGGTAAACCATTCCACAAGATAACTTTGTCAGGGAAAATGTTTCCTCTAATAACCAGTCTGAATCTGAGCTACCACAGCTTTTAACTTATTTCCTCTAATATTTACGATTTCATTCTAAACCTTATCCTTCCACCAGTTTAACGCACCTTTCATTTATCGAAGCCCCACAGAAGTTTTAATCAGGTTGTTGCTAGTTCTCCTATGCTTTACAAAAAAACAAGTTCTGTAAGGTCTTTGTTGGTCAAACTCTCCCCACGAGAAGTTAGTAACTCCTCTGCATCATCGTCCTTAACTTCAGTGAAACCAGCCTGTTGTGCAAGCTGCACAATGATGTTGGGAATTTGAGGTATATCAGGTTTAAAACTAACAGTCATTTATGCAGGCAGGCCACAGCTTTTTCCTCACACTGTTCATGCACTCGACAGTCATTTCCCTCCGTGATTCTCCAATTTGTTTCACTACCTTCACGATGTTATAACTGCACCAAAATTCCCTCTTTCTGTAGTCATGGCACTGTAAGGCAATTTTAGTTTTCAGTTAGCCATTTGTTAATATTAGGCCTTTGGACTGTCTTTCATATAATTTAAATTTTCTTGCCTGTACAAAGTATTAAAAACATTTAATATATATATATACTTTCACACACAGCAAACCACGTAGTTCATCAACCTTTTGAAGAAAGTACTCAAACATTGAGATGGTATACATTGTGAAGTTTCATGGGTTTTTTGTGCAATTCCACATTTACAGATGTTAAGTATGCATCAGAATTTTATGACAAAAATTATTATTGGGGAAAGAATCAATGAATCAGCCAGAATGCCAAAGAACATCAAATAAATGTTTGACATTATCCAACGAGAAAGACCGCACTGTTCTAGCAGGAGAATTTCCAGGAGGCAGTAACTGATGGTTGACCTCCTCCTCTTCAAATCTTTTATCCATTGAACAATAATATTCTTTGCTTATACCACAAGGAAATTCTGTTTCCTGTACTTCATCTCATTGGATACAATCCAGACATTTACGACTGATAAAAAATTACAGTGTAACATACTTTCCTCCACTATTTAGTGGGCGTGCTCATACAGACACTTGCAACTTTGTCTGCTAGCTCAACATCTCCTATGGATCTATTATCAAACATAATAGTTCTTGGGCATGGAACATCAGCCTTGTTGCCATCTTCTAACTTGTGCTTTGCAGTTGACATATCATCTATCAAAATTTGTGTGAAAGTTATTCAAAATCATTAACTCTTTTGTGTCTTGCAAGTTGACACAGCAATTCCTCACCCCCAATAAAATTTTGTGTTTATTTTTGTAACATCTTACCTTGACTTGATACACGTACAGGAGAAATTCTTTTAGTTGTGCTGTCCACGAGACTTACAAGTGAAGAATCTATGAAAGCACAATACCACATCTGGTGATTTGATAGTTTTTACCAACTTCATCACAACTCATTCTACAAGCATATCCTCCACTGCATCATCTTCCCTCCCGCAGTACATGTTCACATCATAGGCATAATACCCTGTTAGTGAGTAACACCTTGATACCTCGGGCGGCATGGCCAGGTGGTTAGGGTGCTTGACTCGCAATCTGAGAGTTCAAATCCCCATCCCACCAAACACACTCGCCCTTTCAGCCGTGGGGCCATTATAAGGTGATGGTCAATCCCACTATTCATTGTTAAAAGAGTAGCTCAAGAGTTGGTGGTGGGTGGTGATGACTAGCTGCCTTCAGTTTAGTCTTTCATTGGTAAATTAGGGACAGCTGGTGCAGATAGCCCTTGTGTAGCTTTGTGAGAAAAAAACAATCTTGATACCTGACTTTAGAGAATTGTGGGAAGACCTCCCTTTGGATTTTGCCATTGACTCATCTGTACTCTGTTTTGGGCTATCAATCCTACATTTCTGATAGATAGATTTCAAGCAAGATATTACCTCCTCAGTATAGTATAATTTTTCTACATTATCTGGTTTCTTGGTAACACTGAAGTACAATCTTGACAATAGCAACTTGCTCCTATCCCAAGATACAGCAGCTTTTATTGACACTTCCTTAGAGAAGTGTTTGCTGACCAACAGGAGGAGAAATCTAGCAATCACTTGTACCACATGAGAAGTGACCATCCTATAACAACCATAATTTCACCAACATCGGTTTTAGGAACTTTGCTAGTTGTTCTCTCAAGGATTTCTAACCTCCTGTCTGCGTATTGTGTTATGTAGGTGAGCAAATTTTTGAGAAATAATCTCATGAATGTGTCTAACTCGGATGATAAATTGTTATGTCTGCTATGACTATAGTCCCTGGAGATCAGAATTAATTTCCTTGGGTTGAACTTAGCAGGAACTTTTTCACAAGATATAATTATTCCTTGTTGCATTATCTGCCATCAACTCAACAGCTGCATCCACTACAACATCTCAAACTCTATTGTTATGTGGTCCTTCACGTGTGTGACATAAGCAACTCTCTCTAGATTCTAATCGAGCACAAAATGCCTGTCCATTGTCTACTGACCAAATAAAAATGTGAGACCCAGAAATTAGGTGTAATACAAAATAAGTAAAACAGAATCTAAAAACACATACTAACCTGTTTCGATTTTATATGCAATTTCAATTTTCATGTTAACAAGTAATTGCTGTCGAATGTTACTTTCACTGTCCTCATAACGTCTGAAAATAATAAGCCTGCATTGTCAATGACGTTGTCAAATCAGAAACGAAAGCTACGTCTTAGGTTAATAAAATTAAAAAGTAAAATGACTTAAATTTTACTAATACTATCTATAGCCTTAACAGTACAACTACAACTTACAAGTGAACTTCAAAATCAAAGTACAATTTATAACTACGAGTTACATATATAATATTAATACAAATAGTGCGGAGACCTATGTCCTTGCCCTATGGCTACTGGCTACACCGTTTACTATATACTAATAATATTACTATACTATATTTTTCTATTTACTCTTAAAGTCGGTTTGAAAGTGATGTTCGCACAGTGAAGTCGTTTTTAACTAGTAGGTTTTCCTTCTGTTGGTTTGTACTTAACCAAACCAGAAACTTAAGGTACTAAATAAAAGCTTCATTATAGCTTATAACGTCTTACCATAACGAAAATCAGCAAGTTTCAATTTGTTTTCTACGATATTTATAAACCTAAACTACTCAATCACCTAGTGCCCTCGGAGGCCTAAAATATCTGCCATGCATGTTAACGTTCGTACAGTACCATTTTTGCACAACGCGAGCAATGACGTCTATAACCGCGCCAAGCACGTGTCCAATTCTAAAAATTTGTAATAATAACATAAAATGTAAATACTACATTCGAGGTTCAAAAAATAAATGGGAAAAAATTATCAGTAAATATATATTATTCCATTTAAGTTAAGAATATAGCAAGATGTCTTATAAATGTCTTGTATTGACAAACACATATTACTAAAATGTAGTGATATCATTATTGTTAAGGTTTGAAACAAAATAAAATAATATTATATTATATACAATATAATAAAAGTATAATAATAAACAATAAATAAAAATAAAAACCAATGAGATGCGATATACAAACTATGCCAATGCTGTTAATTGAAGCAACAATAAATAAACAATATCGCAATCTTACTTAGGGACCACACAAACACTAGTTGTTGTCACCATCGTTGTAGAAATAAATGTCTTTGTAAATTGTAATCTTGCTCTACGTAGCACGTCTCTTGACCTTTCAAGATTTCCGTCCTTCAATGAAGAATTATATGCTAAACCCTATTAGTACGAAACAATATAATTTTTAGATTTTGTTTGTTGAATTCCGTGCAAAGACACATGAGGGATATCTGAGCTAACTATCCCTAATTTGAAAGTGATAGACTAGAGGTAAGGGAAGTAGTCAATACCACCCAATGAAAACTCTTGGGCTAGACATAAACATGAATAGTGGGATTGACTGTCACATTGTATAATTCCTATGAATAAAATAGCAAACATGTTTAGTGATAGGTTTCAATTGCCAGCTTAGCATCCTAACTACAGTCCTGAATGGTGGGGGTGTTGCTGATTCTCCTTTGCAGGGACTGTTCCTGGATAGTCCTATCTCTGATCCTCTTCTGGAGACTGAATGAGGTAATTGGTATGCACTAGTCATTATCGATTACTTCATCAAGTAAGCTAATACATTAGTACACTTCGCTGCTTTCGAAACTTTAGCGACACAAGTCCTTTCTTAAATAAAACTAGTATATTCTTTCTCAATACAACTTTGCAATACACTTAATTTCCACGGTCACGCTATAACTTAAACCAACGCTATAATTCACAACAAACCACTCACGCGCTCGACCCAACTGTCCGTCTCTATCTCTGTCTGCAATTCAACTACATTGTTGCCGTCACTTCTTGGCGGTCTTATATACAAGAATACCGAAAATATAGTAAACACTCGAGGCTTCGCGAAGGGACACGAACGTTTTAGAAGCCCATGACGTGTTACCAGGGTCACGTAACTTCCGCTGTCGTAACATAGCATATTAGTATATCTTGGAGTTTCGTTCACAAATGTTTCAGTATGCTTGTTTAATATGTGATTTTACATACGTATATTAACGATATTACATCAGTTATGATGAAACACGAGTTTTCTATATCAAATATAAATGGAGATTTGTTAGAAACTAGTATTCATGGTGTGTAATTAACTATAAAAGACTAAGCTTGACGTTTACTTAAGTTTTCGTAAGTAGTATCTTAGCGTCTTTTTAAGTTTTGTTAACAAATGTTCCAATATGTGTGATACTTAAATCTGAGATATTACTTACATATACTAAAGATAGTATATTAGTCTATGATGAGAACAAAATCACAGAACTCTAATTTGTAACTAATGATTTTTATTTCATTTGATTATCTATCTATAAAGTGTAAATGAAAGATAATTCGTGTTAGGGTAACAGTTTCAAAATCCACGTGAAAAAAATATAACTGTTGTGAAATAGACGAAAAATGAATACTTGACTTTATAATTAAAGGATCTTTTACGATTATGACTGTCAACTTTAACTTGTGAACGAGTTGGAAACAGCTAAATCTGTTATTACACAAGTACATAATTTATAATTAAATATCTTGCATTTTATATGTTTATGTCATCTAAGTAAA
>NW_013667590.1:162579-170144 GCF_000517525.1 Limulus polyphemus
CTTAGACTAGACACCTTCTCCCAAGCAGAGCGCAAAACACTTGCTTTTAGGAAATCAATCATTGGCTTCAAATCTCACCTGAGTGCTACTCTTTACATATGACAGCTCGTTATGGTACCATAGCTATCAAGACAGAGAGAGCTAAGGTAGTCCCTCTTGGTTACCATGATAATGGCGCATAAACCAGAGGTAATCTGACTAATGTTACTAATATACGTATATTATGATATGTGAAGTGAAGATATATGTAGATATCAATAAATGTGTATGAACATTCTTATGTGTTTGGTGTTACGTATATGGATATTACATAAAGTCATTAATCAGGGTTATATGACAACTACACAAAAAACAAATGTTGTGTCACATATTGATTAAAATAAGCGATTTGATCTGAATGTTAAAACAATGAGATGTTAAGCAAACTGTAATTACTGACTTGTGAGGCATTATTTAAATATATATGACGTACTTCATATTTTCATTAATGCTGGTGAGAGATTGTTTTCAAATTCAAAACTGAAATATTTGGCAGGTAGTGGAGTTCCGTTGAAGATAAAAAGAGTAATAAATGAGCTGGAATTTGAGGCAAAATCACAGTTTGACTTGATATTTTTAGTTGTAGTAGCAAAGAACATTTTTGATTGGATCAAAACAAAATGTTCATGAGTGGGTAAAAATTATCTATGAAATGTGAAATCTACATTCAGTAGTGTATGTTTCAGGACAATCAAAAAAACCATAAAGTGCCCTGAAGAAGATGTACTTTAATGGAATATTGCCAATGTTTATCATTTCTGCACCTTCAATGGGATCATTATATCCTAAAGCTCAAGAATTGTCCAGGACTAACTTCCAGCCAGAGATGATCTAAGCACCAGAAGGGCCAAACTTTATCAGCATCAACAACTTTGGCTTTATCCACGTAGTAAACAGCATCAAGGCCATCAAAAGTTTACCAAAATGGATGTAGGGACATCATCCTCCATCACTATCCAAATGTTTCTGGTCACAGACTGAATGACAAACAGAACTGGAGCCCTGAGATCACCCTAACAATTATAACCCAAAGTCCCATGCTTCAACAACCACCTATCCTGAGTAGCATTGTCAAGTACAGGACATAAAGTGGATGGAAGGAAGATCACCACCTGAAGCATGAAGATCCATCAACAAAGTTCGGGGATGAGGTGCAACAGATTTGAATGAGGTAGCTTAGATGTGGAAAATCAAAGAAATCATCCATCAAGAATATTGGTCAAGGAACATGGCTAGATTCATTTCGTTTGTAGTTTGTTCTGGGTTATTCCCTATGGTGTCACATGTGCTTTCTCATGAGAATGATTGCTGTAAAGTAAAATAAACTACTTCCAAGTGATACTTTAAGAATATATCACCCCTTATCTGTTCTGTTGGAATGACCATCAGCTGCATGGATTTAGACTGACCCAAAGCCCATTAAAAGAATTGCCTTTCATTACAATGACTCACTTTCTTAATTGATTTGAATAAATAAATATTGCTTTTTCACTTTGCTTACATTACATTTAATCTTTCTCTTCAAACACAGAGAACTCATATTTATGCCATAATGTATTTTCTGTTTGAGCCTTATGCCATTTGTCAGATTCTACCTGAAAGATAAAATTACTGGTGTTTGATAGGTAATTAATACTTAAAACATGATTTCTGAAGATCCCTCGTTACTATTTAACTGGCAGATTGTAAAGGGAGAGATTTGATATCAATTATGATCTGAAGCTCACCCTGTTTGATATGTCAGAGTAAAAATGGTAAAGTATAACCATTGGTCCACACAAGGGGTGCATGGGTAGCCTCATGTGGAAGAAAAGAGGCAAGTGTCTCCTCCTCCTCCCCTGAAATTGTATTTTTTTAATTTTGTGCAAAGGTACTCAAGGGTTATCTGTGGTACCCTTCCCATCTCTAATTTAGGAATAATAGACTAGAGGGAAGGCAGTTATTTAATACCATCCACCAACAACTCTTAAGGGTACTCTTTTTACCAATGGAAAGTGGAACTGACTGTCATGTTATAACCCCCCCTGAAAAGGTGAGAATGTTCAGTGACAGGATTATAACTCATGATTCGCAAATTGTAGAGTCGAGCATCATAACTAACTGGCTATAAAAAAATCAACTGGTTTATTTTTTTAATAGTTATATTATAGGAAATGAAATGGATAAATTCTCCACCAAGTTTAACCAGGGCAGATGGCTTATTAATATGTCCCCCACCTTTGCTAAAACTTTACTGTTTCATTTTGCCTATGTAGGACCTAATTAATATCTAATTTAAACTTTTGACACTTTAAAGCTTCAGTAAATTATATTTTAACAGACATTATTATTATTTTCAATGTGTTTGAACAACCGCATCATAAGTTTCAGAAACAACTGCTGTACACCAATATTCACTTCATTTTCACTCTGGCTCTATCCCTCCATACTTTAAGAGTTATTGGGTAAGCATGGATCACTAACTCATAAGGTGAACTTGGCTTTGGTAGCTTCAGCATTTCATAGAATTAGTGATTGCAAGACAGGGCACTCATGGTCTGGTCCCCAAGTAAGGTTGGCGATTTTGTTGGCAAGTTTTAGCATACTTATCAGTTGACCTCCCCTTTTAGAAAATCCTTTGTGGAAAATTCCTCTTTTAACACAGTGAAAAATTAAAAGAATGATAATTAGCTGTTGTCTATTTAACCAGGATATTTACAATTCATTGGCCTGGTTGATTAGCTGATGGGTTTAAAGTTCATGATCACCATTAAATTAACCACTAAGATGGTAGAACTGCTTGGTCAAGTGAACACGTGATCTCCTTCAAATTGGCATGAAAGGAAGTGTTTTCTATATCCATATACACTTTTAAAAGGGTCATTCTGTTCCAATAATTAAGTTAACCTTACATATACTTATAGTTTTAGGTTATCAGATTTTATTACTGGAACAGAAGCTACAGAATGGAGGAGGAGGTGTTCTATTGTCTATCCCAAGCAATTGAAAATTGAGTCATGAATGTGCTACAAAGCTCAAAAATTTAATTACCAAATAGTGATTCAGATACAACATAACAATGACGGTCCACTGACTAAAATCTGTTCGTATTCATACACTAAGATAAAATATTTACCATAAGTCCCTGCCCAACAGGTCTTGATCCTGTCAGCAGTCAAGTTGCCATCAATTTTGTGTCATCTCAAACACCATTCGCTGAGATGCAGCCCACATTTGTATTGGTCAACCAACATGATTCCCTGCAAATGTTGCCCATGATACCACTCTCCTCTATATCATCAAACAAATTATCATTGACTTTTGCTAAACATTTTAAATTTACCTATAAAGCATCCTCATCCAGGTTTCATCATCCCATTGTTTAAAGTATGATCACCTGATGCCCATTTCAACCTTTTGGTTTTGATATCTCTCCTAAGCAGTGTATTTTAAGCAGCTATACATCCATTGAGGCTACTTCATGCTAATATATATCATACTTTTCTGGAGGAAACATTTCCACCTAGACATACAGCTAGGTCATTAGCCAAATCTTTACTGAATTTGTTGCACATCATGTAAACAGCATACCCTGAGTTACGTAACATTGCTTTTGAAGTGTTTGGGCTGAAAGGAAGGACAAGCATGTTTGGTGGGACGGGAATTTGAACCTGCAACTCTCAGATTGCTAGTCAATGTCCCCTAACCACCTGGCCAAAGATAGTGTAAGGGATTCAAAGAAAACAGAAAGAAGTACAATAAAAACATGCCAACAAGACTCAACACATAATTTATTGGAATCTAGACTTAAATTTACAAAAGCCTGTTTTGGTCCTTACCAACTAAACATGTGAATACACTCATATTTCATACTTTTTAATTTATAGTAGATGTGTGAAAGTATCACAAATATCAAGGAATGAGAAACAAATCTTAAGAACTCACTTGTCAAAAGTTTATCTTAGCTTGAATATACAGAAAGAAAACTCTAGATACAATAAAGATAAGAACTTGATAAAACAAAGTATTTCAGTGTAATTTACATTAGAAATTTTTTCTTTTATGATCCTAATGCGATTCATTTGTATATTTTCTTCACAAAATCAACTCCTGAAATTTACTTTAGTACTGTATAGCTTGAGGTACTCCATTTACTACTCTTTTCTTTAACACTCCATCTTCGCGCACCGTCACAGTTTCTACACCATTTTCAGTGACTCTGCGAGAAATAAAATAATTAGACATCTTAATAACAAATACCAGTAAATGTGTTTTTATAACTTGTATAAAAGATTTTTCAAACTGTATAAAGTAACTAATCCTGTTACTTTAAAGCCAGTCTTTATGTATTTAAATAATATGCCCCACTCTTTATAAAACCAGGATTTGTATGTTTAAAGTCATTTTTATTACATTTCATAAGAAATAAAATAATTAGACATCTTAATAACAAATACCAGTAAATGTGTTTTATAACTTGTATAAAAGATTTTTCAAACTGTGTAAAGTAACTAATCCTGTTACTTTAAAGCCAGTCTTTATGTATTTAAATAATATGCCCCACTCTTTATAAAACCAGGATTTGTATGTTTAAAGTAATTTTTATTACATTTCATAAGAAATAAAATAATTAGACATCTTAATAACAAATACCAGTAAATGTGTTTTATAACTTGTATAAAAGATTTTTGAAACTGTATAAAGTAACTAATCCTGTTACTTTAAAGCCAGTCTTTATGTATTTAAATAATATGCCCCACTCTTTATAAAGCTAGGATTTGTATGTTTAAAGTCATTTTTATTACATTTCATAAGAAACTTGTGTTTATAAGTCAAGCTTTACCCCAATGAAAGCTTTGTTGTTTGAAAGAATCAGCTCTGACCAATGCAAAGCAGGTTTTAATTGTTTACAAGATAGGCCCTAACATTTTAAAATAAAGATGTGCTTGTTTCAATAAATAAGCTCTAGTACTCAAAAACGTAAGCTTTGCTATTAGAGCAGGTTTTTACCAATTTAAAATAACTTGTTTTTAAACTATAATTTTTGGAAGCCAGCCCTTATTTGGTTAAATCCTTACACTTTAATAGAAAGTTCTATATGTGAAAATGTGCAGCCCTGACATTTTAAGATCACTGATACAAAAGCTAGTCCTGACACTTTCAATGTACATTATAATTATAAAAGAACCAGTCCTTTCACTAGATAAAAAAACATAGAACTTAGATATCACAAACTGTTTAAAATGAATATGTATGGAGAATTTGTACACTCATCTAATTGAGAACTTTTCAAAAGTTCCCCATATCTTCAGTTACTGTTAGTGCCAAATTGCTACCATTACTGTTAGTGCTAAGTTGTTAGCTTCTGTTAGGGCTAAATCACTACAATTACTGTTATTGCTTAATTGATACAGTTACTGTTAGTTCTAAATTGGTAGCTACTGTCAGTGGTAATGTCAGCCATAATGAGATTGAAGGTGATGTTCATTTAGTATGTGACAAAGATAAATCCACACTAATTATCAGGTTCCACTTGCACAAACTTAAGTTTAAGTTTTATGGAGTTAAAAACCACATCAAGTAGCATCATTTGAAGCAATCTTTAATATGACGAGTCATTTTCACTCATTAAGGCACAAAAGGTGTCTGGTCAACCTACACAGTAGATCACATAGGTAGGCAAACTGGTACTTGAGGCCAATTTCAACGTCAATCTCTAGCTAATATACTAATAAATCCTATCAACAAAATATATTGCTGCTGTTTTTTCAAAATAATGCATATTGGAAGTTCATGGTTCATGGAAGTTTTAATGGTTTACAGAACAAAGACGTGAACCTCCAAATTCAGCACTGTATCCATATTTTCAAATTTCAGCTAACACGCTATCTTGTAGCTATATGAAATGCTAAGCTGTACATGTAACAATGCTCCTTTTGTAATTATTTTGGGACTATACACTTTAATTGTTTGAGCTACAGAAGAATAAGTGGTTTTAAAAACACCAAACAATTCTCAGTGATACTCTTTAAGTGGCTGTGTAACAAACACATTCCATGTTTCACGAAAGTTCTACTTTTCAGCGTTTATTGAATCAGAGAAGAGCCTCGAAACACAAAATCTGCATCAAACCTCAAAATAAGAATATTCATTAAACTGCAAAACATAATATCATCATCATTAACAATACCTGATGAGTTGAAAACATACAACTTCAATATTCGTTGTAATAAAAAATAAATATTTTCATGCCTGAATTATTGGAGCAATATCTTAAAACACTAATACTTACTTTGTTGTTTCTATTCTTTTCCCATTTACAATTCGAGTTGATTTGGAAGTTTTCTTGACCCCTGCCTGTACTGAGCCAGTGTTAAAACCACTAGCAATTGACGAGCTACTAAAACTTGTAAACCTACAAAACATTAAGACCATGCAGTCAGAAACACTGTTAATATCTTTAACAGGGAAGGATAATTAAACATCAAACCTTACTACACACACATATACGAAGGTGCAACAACTATTATACAAGCATAATAACTGTCTCTGTATGTTAACAGAAAAATTCATAATAGCAAGCATCCTTGCTGTCACCTCTTTATACACTAATCATTTGTCAACTTCATAAAGACCAGATCAATATGTCACTTTAAAACCTATTTCAGGTTTTTAACAGGCGACTTATCTACACCTTAAAATGCAACTTCAATCAAATAGACATACCATATAATTATCACCTTAAGTATAGCAGTACACTACAAAATATCATTTCAAATACATCACATACCAAAAAAGTATCACCTCCAGTAGGTTGCTCACCAAACAAAAAGTATCACCTCCAGTAGGTTGCTCACCAAACAAAAATTATCACCTCCAGTAGGTTGCTCACCAAACAAAAATTATCACCTCCAGTAGGTTGCCCACCAAACAAAAAGTATCACCTCCAGTAGGTTGCCGGAGGTGATACTTTTTGTTTGGTGAGCAACCTACTGGAGGTGAACTTTTTGTTTGGTGAGCAACCTACTGGAGGTGATACTTTTTGTTTGGTGAGCAACCTACTGGAGGTGATACTTTTTGTTTGGTGAGCAACCTACTACCAAACAAAAGTATCACCTCCAGTAGGTTGCCCACCAAACAAAAGTATCACCTCCAGTAGGTTGCTCACCAAACAAAAGTATCACCTCCAGTAGGTTGCCCACCAGACAAAAAGTATCACCTCCAGTAGGTTGCTCACCAAACAAAAGTATCACCTCCAGTAGGTTGCCCACCAAACAAAAAGTATCACCTCCAGTAGGTTGCTCACCAAACAAAAATTATCACCTCAAATATTTCACTGAACCAGAATTTATCATCTCAAGAAGATCATACATCAGGAAAAAAATAACACCTCAAGTATATCATTACACAAGGAAAAAAATAACACCTCAAGGATATCATTTCGCCAGGAAAAAAATAACACCTCAAGTATATCATTACACCAGGAAAAAAATAACACCTCAAGTATATCATTACACCAGGAAAAAAATAACACCTCAAGTATATCA
>NW_013667590.1:170703-183891 GCF_000517525.1 Limulus polyphemus
TCAAGTATATCAATAACAAAAATGATCACCTCAAGTATATCAATAACAAAAATAATCACCTCAAGTATATCAATAACAAAAATGATCACCTCAAGTATATCAATAACAAAAATAATCACCTCAAGTATACCAATTATAACAAAAATGATCACCTCAAGTATATCAATAACAAAAATGATCACCTCAAGTATAAAAATAACAAAAATGAACACCTCAAGTATATCATTACACCAAATTTTATCACCTCCAGTAGATCAGCAAACCAAATTTATCAAGTAGATCATTACATTTAAATAATTATTTACTGATCGATGATTAACTTGAGTTAGTTGTCTCCCATGAAAACTGCAATTAAATCTCCATTTCCATTAACATCAACGTGCAACTCATTAAACTTATCGTACAGAACGTGTATTTGTGGTGTGCCAGATTGAAACAACTAGAGAAATGGCTAGAATCATGGGAATGAAACTTTGATGAAGTGCAGTTCTTTTAAAGTAGGCTTTCCTCTACATTTATCCTATCGTATTCCATTCTACTTGGGTATTCGTTTTGAATATTTTCTAGTCACATTTCTGAAATATAATAGAATGGATTTCCATTTCTCCTCATCCAACCAACTTGATGAAATAGGGTGTAAAAAAAAATAACGTTCTTTAATATCTAAATCATTCGAAATATATGTCGTATCTTCTCTTCTAGTACTTGACAGCTTAAATAATGGATACAAGTCTATTGCAGCTTCAACAGTATTTCCTGCAAATGCTGCAAGCCTTTGGAAAAGATAATATCCATCAGTTATTCCGAGTTCAACATAAAAAAGATGAACAGCCCATAAAATGATTTTGTTTACTGAGACCGTCATTGCTCAAGGCAGCAAGGTTCTCTAATATTGAACAATCTTCTTTCATCACTGTCATCATTTTATCTGCTACTCGTTCTCCTTTTGCACGTCGAAACATTAAAAACTTATAAAATTGTACCCAGAATTCATTTTTTTTTCTATTGACCAACATCTAATATGTAGTTCCATCTGCTTTTTGACTTACAGTGTTGTGGCTTCATCATAGTGAACTGTGTATGACCCAGCAGATTTCTTTATACCATTCACAAATATACCCTTCACCAAACCCATCTGATACGATACAGGACAGTGTTTTTCAACCTTTACAATAACAGATACCAGCTCGCTGCTGCCTCCCTAAACTGTCACAGACTACTAAACCACAATTACAACAACAACAACGAAGAAAAAAAAACATTACAATTTGCATATGAGTATTCTACCAGTTTTTGTTTGTTTTCATGGAATCCCATGGACTGGCAAGGTAGTTGTGACAGGTTGAAAAATACTGATACAAGAATCTTTGCTTTGAGATATGTTCAAGTTTGATGCTACTCGACTGTCAGGAAACATAACTATAAAACTGTCCATATACATTCACGTGAACAGTAGCTTTGATTTGTCTCGGCCATGTTTATAAACCACATCCATTCAGCTTTTCACCATCTACTGTACACATTAAAGCAATCACTGCTTTACTTTCAATTAAACTTCATTCAAAAGTTACTATATTGAAACTTGTACTAGTACTCACTTGTCCTGTTTTGAATTATAGCTTTATCTGAGAAGGTCTGAATAGAGTACTTGCTGAAATTGCAGGCTTTGGTTTTCCTTTTGAATGTTGTTGGATTTGATTAAATCCATTATTGCCACATCTAAAGTCTTTCAGCAGAAAAGTCCCCTTTCTACTTGCACCACAAACCTTCAGGTTTTGTTTACAAGCAGACATTCTAATGACTTAAGCAAACATCACCATAGTAAGAACAAATGCAAAGCTATGATGACATCCAAATGTTTCTTACTTGCAGATACAAGCCAGATGGATCTCTACCACTGTTGTATACATCTGGCCTGTACCTGCAAGTAGAAATAGACTTTCAAATTAACACTCCTTTTCTCTCACCAACCCTACATGTAAGAGATTAGCTAAAGAAGCAAGGGGTTCTATACCCCTCCAATGTTTTTTTCTTTTCAATACATCTTTATAACTGTATCAAAACGGTGACTTGCTAATTGAAAAAATGGAATATGTGTTCCATTACAAACACAATATCATATTCTTAAAAATATAATTATATAATACTTGAATAAATTTGTTCACAAAAATATAGTAATTCTGGGCAAACTACTGTACATACCCTTGATGAAGCCCTGATCCATTAAAAAAATCTGGAAATCCAAATCCAAACCCTGGTACTCCAAAGAAAGAATCTTCTCTTCTGTTCACAGCTCCTGTAGAAATAAATAATATTGTTATTTAATTAGCTTTTCCATGAATACTTTAAACCTTTATTTATGGATTTTTTGGAGTAGTCCATATACAACAACATTCTTGTATGCTTATGTTTGCTTCCAAAGTTTGCAATATCAGCTAACACCTAAGAAACTAAAAACCAGAACCATAAAAACAATATGTTAAATTTCATGAAACTTTGGTGCTACAGTGAGTCATTTTGCCTCATTTATGATTTTTTCACAACACCTAACCAATCATAACTGCTAGACTCTTCCAGTTTAATTCTGTATCAAATCACAGCAATGTAACGATGACTTTAGCAAAGTCTACTCCTTTCAAAAGAACACCTTAGCTGTTATTAAGTTCTGGTTTAACACAATTTCATGATAGTTTCATCAACATGTAGTGAAACTGACAACAAAAACACTCTAATTCACAATGCATCCAAAACTATTCATTTCATGACAATGATACAAATGCTAAGCACAACATAGGAAAGATTGAGGAGGGTTGGGGGTAGGGGGGCATAGAATAAGTTAAAAATACTAGAATTAACATTTAGTGGCTTTATTGCCCCAATATTTAGCAGGAGGGGACAAATTCATTTTTGAAGATAATTTTTTTATTTTCAAAAATCTGGAAAACCAGTTGTCACATATAACAGACTGTTTAGTGTAGGTAGTATTATTAATTAATTAAATGTTGTGTTTGCAATCCATTGATGTCGAGGCTATGGAGATTTCTAGAAGGCCTAAGTGATAGTCGTATAAATAGCTGCAACCAGACGAGCGGAAAGAGAGTAAAAGTAAAGTCACGTGAAAGAGAAGTTCAGTCAGAGAAAGCTTAGAAAATGTAAAGTTAACCATCATGAGAACGAATGCCCTAATGGTTGTATGTTAGAGTGAGATTAATAGTTTCAAAGAGATAAGGAGAATAATTCATCCTGTCAAAGGATGTTTTAAACTAACTGAACCCGCCTGCGTGGACTTCGACAAAAGGCAGACGATTATTGGAAGTATGTAAAGCAGATGATTATTGGAAGTTCAGGGTACAACTGCGGTAAATCACACGACGGCGTAAGTGAATTATACACAGATAGTACTGCAATAAAAATAGAGAAAAACGGGTTCAGGCATGTCAACTGAATTCTAAAGCAATTGAATTGGCCTAATTGGACTTTTAACAAGAAGAAGAGAACTGTATAGTGTTTAAGATACAACTATGATCTCCATAGTGTAAAGAATTTTTGCACATACGTTTAACTTGTTTCGAATATATATATTATTATTTTAAAAACATGTGGAGTGCGTGCTGTTCATTCATTGTCAAATTTATCACCAACAAGTCACAGACAACTCCTGTAGAAGAATCCTTAGCCCAACACACCATATATTATATACTATATATATATATATATATATATATATTACTACTAAAAAGTAGTTTCCAACACCAGTAGTTTTTGATTGGTTGTTGTGCGACTGCGCAGCCTAGAGAGAACACTGGTAGTGACTACAGATCTTTTAATTGCTCAACCCAAACACGTCAAACTAACCCTGTCTTTGTCATCTGGAAATTAACAGACTTCTAACATAATGTTCTAAACTATTTTATATCAGGTGAATCATTTGTACTATTTTTATTGATGAAAAATAACTTTAGACAAAAACTCACTGGAGTCACGACCTCTTGACTGCCTGGATTGTCTACCAAAAAAATCTTCAAACGGGTCGTTTTCAAAAAATTCCCTGAAAACGTCTTGTGGATCTCGAAACATAAAACTAAAGAAGTGGTTAAAATCAGGTTCATACATCGCATGTGTGTCATTATGAGTCCTGTGACCTTGCTGACTAAGTAATCCCTCTTTTCCATATTGGTCATATATTCTTCGTTTATTTTCTAGAACAAAAAACAAAAGTTTTTAAACATTTTTTTATTATACTTTAAAACCTTCTTTTTATGTTATTCTAAAAATAAAAGAAACCATACAAATGTAACTGCTGCCCGTAGTGATATTTTGCCATCAGGGAGCTCTGCCAAGTTTACTGATAGGGCAAACAAGTTTTATTGTCCTTTTTTTTTTTCATGTACATAATTTTTTATTCAAAATATTATAAGTAAAATATATCAAAAATTTCTAAATACAGCATGTAGTTTTATTACAAGTACTGGATATGTAATTTATGTTTTTAGTACAATTATTTCAGATATTCCAAATTCTAGAAATCTGGTATCACTGTAAAATAACACCTCGGCGTTAGCGTCAATGCATGTTTCATGTGTAAAAAACATGTATTTTAAAATCAGGTATGGAGTAAACTGTTTTATCATGTGTCCTGAAACAGACTGAAACTACCTTTAATTTGTCTCTTAACTTCATTTACTATCACAGAGTTTTCAATAATAAAATGGAGATCTGCTCTGACTCAACATTACAACATTCATGCTATTTTCTGTGGTGTTGTGGGTGGAAATGTTTTGTCATTTTATGAAATTTATTACACAACAAATTGAGTTGGATGTAGCATCACCTGTCTGCAAAACTGTGTCTACCTGAAACGAACGACTCGTGATGAAAATATCACAGGCAAACTACTGCAATATGGAAAACATTATTACAAGTAGCATGTAATAAATGAGAAAATGAAAAACAAGTCCGATATTTCTATATTTTGAGTAAAATATATGGAAAATATTTTTTTCCAAGTGGTTTCCCAGGACTCAAAAACTTTAAGTGGAAGCATAAATACTGACATAAAAGAAAACAACCTCACACAATAAGAAGTTAAAACAGTTATTTTACAAAACTTACATTTTTCACCTGTACCAATACAACTGACATATAAGAGTAATTTTAAAATGACAATACACTCTCTCTATGTGTGTGTGTATATATATATATATGTTTGATTTCAAAACGTTCCTGCAATTGTACAAAACCGATAGGCTTGTTTCTAGCTTGAAAAAAAAAGCATTTGCTCAAAATGTTGCCAAGTAAATAAATTATTAACATAGTACCTTACTATGTACCATATTACCTTATAATATAATTAAAGAGCTCCTGGTTGGACCCTCATTTTGGTTAGTAACCTTACAGATGTTAAATTTTACTTATACTAAGTATAACATAGATAAATCAAATAAGCATATAATTCTCAACTTCATATTTACCTGACTTTTATATTTATAAGTTTGAATGTTAATGATTTTTTTTCCAAAATCTCAAGTTCCAATGTATAAAGATTATACATATAGAGGTTAAATATGTTACATTAAAATGATATTGGAGTCTCACCACATCTTTATAGTCAATACATTCAGTTATGTCTTATCTTCTGATGACTGTGCACCTTGTCAATGACCTTACAATGTAATTTCCACTGCAAAAGGCTCTGTCATATCCAAAGCACATCACTTTTCTCTGTAGTCTTTTCATAAGCCATCTGACTCAGTAGTTCTCAATCTTTTGCCACTGACCTTTGTATTTGTGGATTTTCACTTGTTACAAGATACCACACTTACCATGGCTGGTGTACGGTTTGTTGCAGGTCTCTTTCTGGATGGTCATGGTGCTCCAAGTTGATTCATATTCCTTTATTTTTCAATGCCATTAAGTACAAAGTATATCCCCATCTTAGAAATCCTAAATCCCTGATCTGAACACATCTTTATTTTGAGTAGATGGACATTTTGCATCAGAAAAAAAACTGTTACTTATCCTTCAAAATTGATCAAATGTTGACAAACTCACACTACCCACAAAATCCCAACCAATGTGACTGTATATATACTGGCTAGTGGCTGTAATTGTCACATAACTTCCAAAATCAAAATTATTTTAACATATGGAGAGAAATCTTTGCATAAAGGTTATAACTCATTATTTGGGTTGAGTTGTAATGCAAAGTTGTTTAGATTATTCTCATCACAATGAATGAAGGTGTAGCTGTTCCTGAAGTTATAGCTGGGTGATTGATAAATGAATAATTATTAGGCTCATTAATCTATTACATGTCTAATTGAATATTATCTCAAGAGTGCTATAGAAAAAAAAAAATGGTACAAATTAGGTCTTTAGTACACACAGAACTAGCTGTGAAGCTTGGTGCTTAACAATAAACATGATGGCAGTATTTCTTGGATAGTTGAAATATAAACAATAATAATCGACAAACCTAATTTTGATAAGTTGATTATTTTTGTGACTGTAACTGATTTTATGATAATTTTGATAACTGGATGGTTGGAATAATATTCAGAAACACTGGTTGAATATTTTTTTGACATTAATTGACACTCAAAGGTACTCGATTATACCGATTACTCTGGTTAATTACCCAACACGGCTTAATGCATACAGTTACTTAATGTGACCATTTCTGATCATGTCAACTGAAAGTAACAAGTATTTATATTACACGACAATAGACCAAAATGACTTGTATTTAAAAGTAACAACAGTAAATTCTACTGTATTAAAATATCTTAATTAATGTCAAATTCTTAGTTACCCTATAAAAGAAAAACAGTGGGAATGGAATTACCCAACAAAACAGAGAAAAAATTTAAAACATTCCACATTAAACCATTAACACCACACACACACACAGACGTGTACATTAAACATACCATCTGATAATACTTCATAAGCTTCAGAGATTTCCTTAAACATGAATTCTGCTACTTCCTTCTGATCAGGATTTTTGTCTGGATGCCATTTCAAGGCAAGCCTACGATACCTAATTCACAAATATACAGAAAGAGCTGAAGCAAGTAGAAAGCCAACTTCACTAAATGTTTATCTTAGTTTCTTATACACAGTACACGCCACAAAATAATGTCCAACAATACTGTAATAATTATTTTCTTTGTGACATTGTATTTTGTTCATCTTAAAATAATTTTGCTCTTTAGGAATCTTTAAAAGTTTTTACACGTGAATTGCTGTTATTTTTACATTCATATACCTAAACGTGTACTTTAAAACGTTTTATAATTTTGATAAAAAAACAATAAAAAATTAAATATTTCAAAAAAACATCATATTAGTATTGAAAAAAAACAATTTAACATGCAATACAGATTATTACGACACTGCCTTGTAATAAAACTTTGATCTTAAAGTATTACGTAACAAGCTGTGGTCATCAAAATATGAGTAAAATGAAAATGACGTCAAATAAATTTCCAATGGAAATTTCACACACTTTCTCGTAAACACGCGTTCCAAAAGTCAATCTTATATAAATATTAGTACTTAATATATTTGGATTATGTAGAAGTACATTACAATTTTATAATTGCCTTTCTTTCTGAGAAGTTACAGGTAGATGTTCACAGTATCCAACGTATATTGACATTTTCTCCTATATTCAAATTTTTGTGATTTGCAAAAAACTACCAAAGGCTAGCATACACAATTTTAACCAGCAAAGTTGAAATTTGATTTTTGTTGCATAAATATATCAATATAAATTACAAACTTGTTTCCTTACGCTTTTTTTATTTCTTCCGGAGTTGCCGCACGTTTAATTCCAAGAACTTCGTAATACTCAGCCATCTTCGAGCAGAACTGCAAAAACTACAGTTTGCTCTAAACTATCAAGAGGTCTATCAATAGCTGAAACTCTGCAAATTACACAATTAAAAAAATATGTTACCTAATAATCTATGAGAATTTGAAAATGTTACTTGTATGTGTTATACTTTGAAATATCTGAATATGCAGTTCAAGCAGGATTTCATCCCGGACTAGGATGAAGCAAATAAATAATTCATAAACATCATCTTATTACTTATATTGTTGTAAACTATACTTTCGATGTTTTAATTTAGTTGTTTGCAAGACATATCTGTTAACATGATGGTGTTAAATCCAGAAAGTTTATAATAGTAGTCTTAGAGCATCTAGAATATTAATGATCAAGAAACTATGCAAAATATACAGAAAAAAGGATACATTATAAATATCAGAATGAGTAAAGCATTGAGTTCAGTTTCAGTTGTTCAGTGTTTGAGAAGTTAGTGAAGTATTCAGATCAGTCTTAGTTATTATATATATATATTTATTCAGTTACTCAGTCGACTAGCTGAGTTAATTTGTATTTTAGTCATAGTCCCATTAGCGAGTAAGTTTCTGTTGAAAGAGAAAACAATATCTATACATTTAGGCCTAAAACTATGTACAAATGATAGTAGCCTGTAGCAAGTGTTAAGAAAGAAATTAACTTATAATTACTACTATAATCTAAAGGAGAAAGCCAAACAACAGAAGTAATAGAACACATTACACACCATTATTCATTTTTAAAAATATTTACCTATGAAAATAGCTTGTTTTGGTAATATAATGTATAATTTCAAAATCATACAAAGGTTATCCACAAATGCATTTAAGGTGTCACATTAGACAATTTTTTTTATTCAAAAAACTCTAAAGCCCTATTTAAAAATCATAACATATACAGAGCCATAAGACATACACAAAACAACAAACTAACACATATGGTACCAAGGTTCATGTATTAAATATGATCAACAACTCAAATTCTTAAGATCATGACCTGTTTTTTTAGTCTTAAGCATGTTTCAAAAATAGGTCAAGTTCAGTAAATCTACGAAGAAAAATATTGAACAACATGTAGATATCATTAAGCATTATTAAGTAATTTCACCATGACTTGTGATCAAGCAGCATTATAACAGCTAGTAAAGTTTCATGATCATAAAAGACAAACAGTAAAATAGCTACAACAACATCAGTAGTACAACTTAGTTGTTTGTATTGTCTTTAGTGGTACTATTCACTTCAGTGTAACATTTTAATTCACTCGCAACTTAGTTAGAAAGCCAGTTAAATTACAATAGATAATTAAAGGACATTATGTTTTTTGTCTGTTATTATTTTATAAATTGAATATTTGAAATAAATAAAAATTCTGTAAAGTACTAACAGCAACAATACCAAAAATTAGTGTTAACTATGACTGAAACTTCGTCTGCAAAAACGTACAAGACTCACTCATAAGCACTAAATTTCTTGTTTTTTTAAGTATATTTTTTATTTATTGTTATAAAAGTAAAAAAAATGTACAAATTAAAAACTTATTAGGTTAGATAAGAAAAAATAATTTAAAAAAGAAAATCAAAAAATTTCTCAGTGAGATATGATCTTAAGTTGCACATGCATTTTGTAGTTAATTATTTTATTTACCTTAACTTGAATAACCTGGGTTGCCAGATGATTTCTCAGAGGTTATGTAAATGAAATTTGAAAACCACATAATGAAAAAAAATGTCTTTATAAAACTTAGCATGAAAAATCATCTTGCACTCAAACTTGTCAGACCCGACTTCATATTTCAGACAAATCTTTAGTAAAAATACTTAATTGAAAAATGTGATTTTTGTGTTTTAAAAAGATTTGTAATATTTACTACAAGCATGCCAAATTTCATGAGGGTACACAAATTATATTAAAAGTTCACGTCTTCAAGGTTCCAAATATAAAGGTAAAGTAAACTGATGATGAGGTACACATTATCTTAAGACTCGGCACCACAAAAAACTCGGCCCTAATATGTCCGCTCCTTTTTATTATTACTGATTTGACAACTGACTACTTTTACGCTTCCTATTGTAGTTAATATTCATCGTAGGTACAGAGCATGAGGATAATGGATCACAAAGATGGCATGTTTCTTTTGTTTGTTTTTAGTGTTCATCACATACTCTGCCAGTTACTAATGTTTCCAAGTTGTGTTGAAATCAGCTCAACTAATGTAGCTAAACTGTTTACTAATAATTACTATTGCACTTTTTCGATTATGTTTCATAATTTTTTTTAGCCAAATTCTTAATAAAATATCCCACTTTTTCGCAGCCAAGGGTCTTAAAAAAAGCAGTTAAAAACAAGCTGAAAATTGTTTCCCCTGATAGGCTGTAGAAATATGTCAATGAGAAGATAGCTTTATTTCTTACTTATGGAAATAATAAGTATTAAGGGGTCTGCAGAAAAATAAAGGTAGCTTATTCAGCGATATGTCCCCTAAAATCAAACGAGATTCTTCAAGTAGCAACTTTGTAAATGAGACCTCAGAAAGGAAGTAATCCATCCCCAGCAGAAAAAAAACTATAATGGATCAATAACCTCTAGACTACACAACCATCATTAAGAACAATCCCAGTGATCATAATACTTTCCTCCACCCAATCATCATCTATTCAGGAGAGAAAACTGACAGATTTGCTTTCTGTGGTAACTGAAAAGTCACTCATGGAACATTCACACAATCTAGGGAGTGGTCAGTGTAATGCTATATTTCAAAGTTTTTCTAAGATATTTCACATTCCGAGTTTCATAAAATGCCCTAATTTTTCTCTTTTTCTTCGGTATAAACTAGGTTACAAGGTTGACCAATGCACATTGTGTTATATATTGCTAAGTCTGGGATTTTTTGAAAAAAAAAGAATAGTAGAACTTAGAAGGAAATGATACATTATATTACAAAATAAGTTACTACAAGTTCTTTAACAAAAATGTTCGACTATGTAAGAATTAACTGCAATGGAGAAGTTGAGAAAATTTTCAAGAAGTTAAAATAAATAACCATTAGCTAAATTTTGTCCAGACTGTGAATTTTTTTTTACTGCATGGAGAATACGTATCCAGGAGACAAAATAAAGTGTAAACATTTCTGATGTCATTCTGTCATATTTAATCTCTTGCCCAAAAAATAGTTGCATCAAAAACTGACATAACAGACCTCAAGCCTACTTTGTTTAGTTTAAAGAATCATTTATTTGCATATTATCATACACAACCGGAATAAGCAGAGAGAAAACTGAACAAATGAATATATCACAGATTATGGTGCAATACCAGAAATCTTGCATGGACAGATTTTATTCAGTAAAAAAGTCTGGAACTTCCTTTCAAAGCACAAGCTTCACATAAACTATGACAGTATATTATAATTCACATAATTTACTGAAGCTTAAAGTAACTCGTGCAAACTATAAAAAGATGTTGACACTGACAAAATCAAAAACAGACTCATTATTGCATTCATTTATCTGTTCTATCTGATTAACTTCATTTTGAGGTTGTTTTGCAAGAATTAATTTCTATATTCGTTTTTATACATATTTAAAACTTCCTTAAGTTCACTATTAGTATATTAGCATTAACCATTTACCATCAGTAATTAAATGTAACTTGAAGTATAGGCTAAAAGTAAAACGTTAGGCAAAAGATAAAAATTCTACTCGTTTTTCCTAACTTCTAATTTCAATGCAGAGAACACACACTTTTAATAAAAATTAAAAATAAAAGTATTAAAACTAATAGTATTAATAATATGATTAACTTATTAAGACTATAAATAAGAATATAGCTTTAAGTTTTAACTTTAAGACTTCAAAGTTCAATTATAACTTGTAAGTTAGTAAAACTGACCCCTTGAAACAACGAAAGTAAAACTGACTTTTTGACACAATTTAACAGTGACAAGTTTAAGTATTAATTTATAATGATACTCTTAACTAATAGAAGACAGTTACGGTTAGGCATGAAGTATTAATGTCTTAATACCAATAGTAATTATATTAGGCTTAGCGTTAAATTACTATTACTATCGTACTCACAGTATTACAATTTTTACATTTACAAATTACAATTACTATATAGTATACACAGCACAAACAAAATGATAAACTTAAAAACTAGGTCCATTTAACTTCCAATTGTTAGTGTTACTACTACGTTAAATAAATACATAAGAAAGTTATAAACAAACGCATTACTTAAAACAGTAAATATATTTTTAAAATTACAACTTAAAACCTACGTTGTTTTCTTTACACGAATGTTATCTCGTCGTTATAACATCAACTTCCAAAGCCTTGCGAAAACAACACGCACCCAAATCATCAACGTCAATCGAATACACTGTGAAGGCACCTCTACGTATACAGTACACAAACCTTAAAAATAAAGTAAAATAAAAATTAACGTACCAACTGCAAAAATAAAATCAGTCTTGAAAAATGTCATTAATAAATGTATTTAAAATTGTAGATGAAACTTTAGAAGCTTTGTTGTTATTAGATTATTTTTCTTTAAGACATATGCAGGTGATGTCACCGAAAATAGATCGACTTTGGGAAGAATATGTAATAGCCCTTTCCGACACAAATCATTCATACCTTTGGATCAAATCAAATGTGTTCAGATCGGGGATTTACAATTTTCAATATGAGGATATTTGGTTTGGTTAGTTTTAGATTTCGCGAAAGCTACTCGAGGGCTATTTTCGCTAGCCATCTTTAATTTAACTGTGATAAACTAGAGGGAAGGCAGCTAGTCAACACCACTCACCACCAACTCTTGAGCTACTCATTTTACTGATGAATAATGGGATTGGCCGTCACATTATAGCTCTCCCACGGCTGAAAGGGCGAGCATGTTCAGTGACGGGGATTCGAACCCGTAGGTTGCGAGTCGAGCGCCCCAACCACCTGGTCATGCCAACCCTCAAGATGGGAATGTCTATTGTACTTAATAGCATTTGAAAATATATACATACATATATATAAAGATAAACTTGGGGAACCAGAAATATCCAGAAAGACACCTGCAACAAGTTGTACCCCAACCATAGTATGTAAAATGCGATGTCTTGTAATAGGTTAGAAAAGCCGTTCACGTGCCCCAGGCAACAGTACATAACATAGTCATGAAGGATCTCTGTCTGAAAAAACAACACAAGGTACTTCCATAACACATCCGTTGAACCATTTCGTACATCACCCCGCTGGAAAATGAAACGGGTATTTATGTTTTTCCATATTGTTATAAGCTATATCTTTAATACTACAATTTGTTTGT
>NW_013667590.1:184995-186159 GCF_000517525.1 Limulus polyphemus
GAGGAGCTCGTGTAGGAGGAATATTACCAACAAGTCAGCCTCAAGGAGACCAGTAGTGGTTGGTGTTGATGGACACTCACCAATGCCCATCGTGAAATTCCCAACAGCTAGGTGTAAAATGCCAAGCACACATAGTGTCTATGTGACAGGAAAGCTAGATGGCCAAAGGTGCAACTTTGTCATAGACTCTGCATCTCAGCAAACCCTTGTGAGCATCAAGGTGTTAGATCACAAAGGAGTACCAGAAGCCATACAGAAGCTTTATGGTGTGACAGGACATTCTACAAGATTGTGGGGACCAGTGTGGGTAACTTGAGCTCATGGGCATAAAGGACAGACAGAAAGTATAATTGGCTGACATTGAAGACGAATGCATATTAGGATTGGACTATCTACTACCAAGAAAGTTTGTAATTGATTTTGATAAAATGACATTTGTGGACAACAAAGGCCAAGTTCCGGTAACTGTTAAAAGAGAGGTTGAACTAATTAGGTGCCATCAAGCTGAAGTCAAGCCGATTGACAGAGTTGATGATGGTGAAGTGGAACCAAATATAGATATCAAAGCAGAACAGGAAAAAGACCAAGATTTGAAACCAATAATTGATTTCCTAAAAGCAAGTGTTTTGCGCCCTGCTTGGGAGAAGGTGTCTAGTCTAAGCCCTGTGACAAAGAACTATTGGGCACAATTGGACCAGTTGAAGCTTGAAGATGGTATTCTGCTCTGGAGATGGGAAACTACAGATGGGAAATTGACGACTTTGAAAACGGTTATACCGAGAAAGTTACGGGAAGTTGTGCTGCGTCAATCCCGTGATGGTTTAACAGGAGGACATCTCGGAGTTAAAAAAACATTGAGTCACCTACGACACAGATTTTACTGGATAGGTATGAGACAAGATGTGGAAGAATGGTGCAGAAAATGCAGTACATGTTGTGCTAAAAGGGGACCCAAGCATAAGGGACGTGCTCCAATGAAGTTATATCAAGTTGGCGCACCAATGGAAAGAGTAGCCGTCGACATTGCTGGTCCTCTGCCCCAAACTCGTGCTGGAAACAAGTACATTTGTGTGGTGATGGATTATTTCACCAAGTGGCCTGAGGCATATGCAATACCAAATCAGGAAGCTACAACTGTA
This sequence comes from Limulus polyphemus, assembly GCF_000517525.1. Taxonomy (NCBI): domain Eukaryota; kingdom Metazoa; phylum Arthropoda; class Merostomata; order Xiphosura; family Limulidae; genus Limulus; species Limulus polyphemus. The sequence goes on from NW_013667590.1 coordinate 186,135, forward strand.
GCTTCGGCTTTTTTGTGATTTCTTC